>NC_091150.1:16344619-16374619 GCF_040958095.1 Procambarus clarkii
TGCACCAGAACAGGTCTATTCTTGGTACAATTGTAAGGACCAACCCGGCGGCTGATATCCACCTCGTGTTCTGCCATTCCTGCTCCAATACACCTCAATATCTCATGCAATTCATATTTTTCCGTCTCTATTCTCTCTTGTCTTGTTGGTGCTCCAGATTCGAATAATCCATGTATTATAATAGACCGTCTCCTCAGTAATTCATTGTCATGCTGGTAGCCTGTCCCCTGGGGATTCTCCATCCTAACCGCAGTCACTAACCCATCCCCCACTAATCCTCTGTCCTTAGCCATGCTGTTAATCCTTCCTAATTCGTTTGTGATCCGAGCACATTCCCTCTCCCAGTCCTCTCTTCCCTTCTAATCTCTTCCTGAATATAGAGCATAAGTTCTTGTTTCTGCCTCTCTACCGCATCCTGTATTTGCTGAAACATCTCGCTCTTAATCCCTTGGATTAGATCCTCCATCCAATCGCTCCTTCTCTCTACTAATTTCCCTATTAATTTGTCTATAAATCTGTCCTCCTCCTCATCCCTGCTGGTGATTGACCTTGAACCCCTTCCTGATCTTGTCATTGCAGTAACAACCTAGCCAAAAAGGCGCTCCTTTTTGGAGCGCCTTGCACAATCCTTGCACAATCTGCAGCACAAACAGGCGAGAAAGTACTCCACGCAGCTGGCCAAGATGTGAGGTCGCTGCGCCTCGCGTCACAGATGGTGAGGTCACTAGTGGTGAGGTCACTCCGGCTCCACAATTTCGGCTCCACAATTCCACAATACCACAATGTACTCAACACTTATTTTCAGTGGTGCTGTTTCTACTGTTTTTCTTTACATTCTTGTGGTTTGAGTGAGCTTACTAGTTATTCAATCACTCATATAGAGGCATATACACTGATTATTCCCCCCAATTCACTAGCTATGCAAGAGCTTCCCAGACCCTTCTGACCTCCGCTGCTGTCTGACCTCAACTGTCAACTGTGTGTGTGTGTGTGTGTGTGTGTGTGTGTGTGTTACTCACCTATTTGTGCTTGCAGGATCGAGCATTGGCTCTTGGATCCCGCCTTTCCAGCCATCGGTTGTTTACAGCAATGACTTCTGTCCCATTTCCCTATCATACTTAATTTTAAAATTATGATTAGACTTTGCTTCCACAACCTGTTCCCCAAGTGCATTATTTTTCCACTACTCTCACGCTAAAAGAACCTTCATAACATCTCTGTGACTCAACTGAGTTTCCAGTTTCCACCCATGTCCCCTCGTTCTGTTATTATTACGTGTGAACATTTCATCTATTTCCACTTTGTCAATTTGCCTGAGTATTTTATATGTTCCTATCATATCTCCTCTCTCCCTTCTTTTCTCTAGTGTCGTAAAGTTCAGTTCCCTCAGACGTTCTTCATATCCCATCCCTCGTAACTCTGGGACAAGCCTCGTCGCAAACCTCTGAACCTTCTCTAGTTTCCTTATGTGTTTCTTCAGGTGGGGGCTCCATGATGGTGCGGCATACTCTAAGACTGGTCTCACGTAGGCAGTGTAAAGCGCCCTAAAAGCCTCCTCACTTAGGTTTCTGAATGAAGTTCTAATTTTCGCCAGTGTAGAGTACGCTGCTGTCGTTATCCTATTTATATGTGCCTCAGGAGTTAGATTAGGTGTCACATCCACTCCCAGGTCTCTTTCTCGAATCGTTACAGGTAGGCAGTTCCCCTTCATTGTGTACTGTCCTTTTGGTCGTCTATCACCTGATCTCATTTCCATAACGTTACATTTACTGGTGTTGAACTCCAGTAGTTATTTCCCTGACCATTTCTGCAACCTGTTTAAGTCCTCTTGGAGGATCCTACAATCCTCATCTGTCACAACTCTTCTCATTAATTTTGCATCATCCGCAAACATTGACATGTATGATTCCACTCCTGTAAACATATCATTTACGTAAATTAGAAAGAGTATTGGGCCCAGCACCGATCCTTGAGGTACTCCACTCGTTACTGTTCGCCAGTCCGACTTCTCGCAACTTACCATTACCCTCTGGCTCCTTCCTGTTAGGCAGTTCCTCATCCATGCTAGGGCCTTTCCGCTTACTCCTGCCTGCCTCTCAAGTTTGTAAAGCAGTCTCATGTGTGGTACTGTATCAAAGGCCTGTTGGCAGTCAAGAAATATGCAGTCTGCCCAGCCTTCTCTGTCCTGCTTTATCCTTGTTACTTTGTCATAGAATTCTAAAAGGTTTGTTAGGCACGATTTCCCTGTCCAAACCCATGTTAGTGCTTGTTTACAAGTGTGTGTGTGTGTGTGTGTGTGTGTGTGTGTGTGTGTGTGTGTGTGTGTGTGTGTGTGTGTGTGTGTGTGTGTGTGTGTGTGTGTGTGTGTGTGTGTGTGTGTGTGTGTGTGTGTGTGTGTGTGTGTGTGTGTGTACTCACCTAGTTGTGTCTGCAGGATCGAGCATTGACTCTTGGATCCCGCCTTTCGATCATCGGTTGTTTACAGCAATGACTCCTGTCCCATTTCCCTATCATACCTGGTTTTAAAATTATGAATAGTATTTGCTTCCACAACCTGTTCCTGAAGTGCATTCCATTTTCCCACTACTCTCACGCTAAAAGAAAACTTCCTAACATCTCTGTGACTCATCTGAGTTTCAAGCTTCCATTCATGTCCCCTCGTTCTGTTACTATTCCGTGTGAACATTTCGTCTATGTCCACTCTGTCAATCCATCTGAGTATCTTATACGTTCCTATCATGTCCCCCCTCTCCCTTCTTCTTTCTAGTGTCGTAAGGTACAGTTCCCTCAGGCGCTCCTCATACCCCATCCCTCGTAGCTCTGGGACGAGTCTCGTTGCAAACCTCTGAACCTTTTCCAGTTTCATTATATGCTTCTTCAGATGGGGACTCCATGATGAGGCGGCATACTCTAAGACTGGCCTCACGTAGGCAGTGTAAAGCGCCCTAAATGCCTCCTTACTTAGGTTTCTGAATGATGTTCTAACTTTTGCCAGTGTAGAGTACGCTGCTGTCGTTATCCTATTTATATGTGCCTCAGGAGATAGATTAGGTGTTACGTCCACCCCCAGGTCTCTTTCACGCGTCGTCACAGGTAGGCTGTTCCCCTTCATTGTGTACTGTCCCTTTGGTCTCCTATCTCCTAGTCCCATTTCCATAACTTTACATTTGCTCGTGTTGAATTCCAGTAGCCATTCTCTGACCATCTCTGCAACCTGTTCAGGTCCTCTTGGAGGATCCTGCAATCCTCATCTGTCACAACTCTTCTCATCAACTTTGCGTCATCCGCAAACATCGACATGTAGAAGTCTACGCCTGTAAACATGTCGTTAACATATACAAGAAGTAGAATTGGTCCCAGCACCGATCCTTGTGGTACTCCACTTGTTACTGTTCGCCAGTCCGACTTCTCGCCCCTTACCGTAACTCTTTGGCTCCTTCCTGTTAGGTAGTTCCTTATCCATGCTAGGACCTTTCCCCCCACCCCCGCCTGCCTCTCGAGCTTGAACAGCAGTCTCATGTGCGGTACTGTATCAAAGGCTTTTTGGCAGTCCAGAAATATGCAGTCTGCCCAACCATCTCTGTCCTTTAATCCTCGTTATTTTATTATAGAATTCCAGAAGGTTTGTTAGGCACGATTTCCCTGTCCAGAACCCATGTTGATGTTTGTTCACAAACCTAATGTTCTCCAGGTGTGCAACCAGTCGTAGCCTAATTATTCTTTCCAGTATTTTACAGGGGATGCTTGTCAGTGATACAGGTCTATAGTTAAGTGCCTCCTCCCTATCACCTTTCTTGAAGATCGGCACGACATTTGCCTTCTTCCAGCAACTGGGCAATTCTCCTGACATAAGTGACTCATTAAAGATCATTGTCAGAGGCACGCTGAGGGCCTGTGCTGCTTCTTTTAGTATCCACGGTGATACTTTGTCTGGTCCAGCTGCTTTAGTTGCATCTAGAGTTGTCAACTGTTTCATTACCTTCTCTGCTGTCACCTCTATATCTGATAGTCTTTCATCTAGGGTAACCCCTTCCAACAATGGGAGCTGCTCAGGCTCGGTAGTGAACACTCCATGGAAACTGGCATTCAGTGCCTCGCAGATTTCCTTGTCACTTTCAGTATATGCCCCCTCTGTCTTCCTTAGTCTTGTCACTTGGTCGTTCACCGACATTTTTCTTCTTATATGACTGTGTAGTAACTTAGGTTGTTTTTTCGCTTTGATTGCAATATCGTTCTCATAGTCCCTTTCCGATGTTCGTCTTATGTTAATGTAATCGTTCCTAGCTCTGTTGTATCTGATCCTGTTGTCCTCTGTCCTTTGTCTTCTGTACTTCCTCCAATCCCGCCTGCTGGCCATTTTTGCTTCCTGACACTGTCTATTAAACCATGGGTTATTATATTCCTTCTTATTTTTTCCCTTTACTGTTGGTATAAATCTCTCTTCGGCCTCCTGGCATTTCTGTATGACTAGGTCCATCATATCTTGGACTGTTTTTCCTCTAATTTCTTCCTCCCACTGCACTTCACCCAGATAGTCCCTTATCCTCTTATAGTCCCCTTTCCTGTAGTCAACTCTCCTTTCCCAGATCTCTTGTCCCATGGTCATAAGTTTGACTTCCATCATGTAGTCAAAGACTAGGACACAATGGTCACTGGCCCCTAGAGGTATTTCATGCTCTAAATTCTCGATATCTTCTACGTTCTGGGTGAAAATCAGGTCTAATAGGCTCGGTGCATCTCCTCCTCTTTCCCTTGTGTCTTCCTTCACATGTTGTGTTAGGAAATTCCTGTCTATAACATCTACTAAATTTGCTCCCCACGTTTCGTCCCCTCCATGGGGATTCCTTGATTCCCAATTTATCTCTCCATGATTTAGGTCCCCCATGATCAGCAGCTTCACTCTCATTCTGTGGGCTAGTGTTGCTGCCTTCTTATGTTCATCTATACATGCTTTGTTGTTGTCATCATACTCCTGCCTGGGTCTTCTACTGTTTGGTGGGGGATTGTAGATTACCAAGATCACAATCTTCCTCCCATCTACTGTCAGAGTTCCATGTACGAAGCTTGTGCACTCATTGGTAACTCGATTTCCCAGGTCTTCAAACTTCCATTTCCGCTTTATTAGGAGTGCTACTCCCCCTCCCTGTCTCTGTGTCCTCTCTTTTCGTATCACCTGGTACCCTTCAGGAAAGATTGCATCTGAGATCATGTCATTAATTTTAGTTTCCACAATTGCAACTATGTCAGGATCTTCTTCACTCACTCTTTCTTTTATCTCTTCTGCTTTATTAGATACCCCATCAGCATTGGTGTACCAAACCTTGAGATTCTTCATGGAAACTCTTGTACCAGAGTTCTCCCTTTCTCTGGGGTGGGGGGGTGTCTGGGGGGGGTGACTGGGGGCAGGGGGGACCTGGGGGATCAGGGGGGTGTCTGGGGGATGACTGGGGGCGGGGAGGATCCGGGGATATCCGGGGGATCCGGGGAGTTTCTGGGGGGTCCGGGGGGTGTATGGGGGTGAAAGAGGTCAGGAGGGGTGCTTGGGGGCTACTGGGGGCTGGGCTTCTAGGAAGGTAGGTAGGAGGGTCTGGGGTAGGGCCTGGGTAGGTAGGTCTGGAGTAGGAAGGGCATACTGGTTCTGAAGATTAGGGAGGGCATAGAGGGGTTGGGAGACAGCGTAAGGTTGGGAGTCAGATAGAGGTTGAGAGGTTGGGAGGGGGAAGGATAGAGAGGGGTGGGGGGAACCTCCACCCCCCTTGCAAGGGTGGGGGATCACATGGAAGGAGAGGGGATGAGGAGGGGTGAGGGCTGGGTAGGTTTTGGGTGTTGAGGGGATGAGGGCTGGGTGGGTTCTTGGGGTTGAGGGGATGAGGGCTGGGTGGGTTTTGGGGGTTGAGGGGATGAGGGCTGGACGGGTTTTGGGGGTTGAGGTGATGAGGGGGTCCTTGGAATGTGGGAGAATTTGACTGCAGTGGGGTCAGAGGGGTCAAGGATGTGTTGGGGAGTTAAGCAGGGGCGGCTGATTTGGGGAAGGGGTGACCTGAGAAGCAGGTGTGAGCTGGTTAGCATGGGGTGGATTAGCACTGGGGTGTGTAGCCACTCTCAAATGGGAAGAGTTGTATTGTTGTTTGCTTGCTCTGTGGGCTATCTGTTCCTCCTTCGTCATGAATTTGTCAATATATACGTTGTAGTAATTTTCGCTACCTCTGAGTAAGTGTTTGTGATGCAGTATGTAATCCACTGCCTCTTCGTTAGTGAACTGTACCAGGACAGGTCGTTTCCTGTTACAGTTGTATGGTCCAATGCGTCGTTGAACTTGCACCTCATTCCCTGTATCTGGGCTCTCATGTCTCTCAAGATCCCCTATAGCTCCAAATCCTCAATCTCCATCCTTTCCTGCCTCGATGGTGCCCTGGCTTCAAGCAATCCATGGATTATGATTGTCCTCTTTCTCAGTTCAGGGTCATGCTGGTGGCCCCCTCCCTGGCTGACCCCCACCCCTCCCACACCCGCTACCTTACTTACTTACTTCACTACCTTATGGCTTTGGTCAAAACCCAAGGTTTTTTCATTCACTTGTACACACTTTTTCACTTCGAAGTTGCCTGATTACCCCTCCCACTCCACTAGTGAACCAGGAGCTCCCAACCCCACGTCCACCCAACACGATGGTCACAAGTCAAGTCTGTGTGTGTGTGTGTGTGTGTGTGTGTGTGTGTGTGTGTGTGTGTGTGTGTGTGTGTGTGTGTGTGTGTGTGTGTGTGTGTGTGTTTGTGTGTGTGTGTGTGTAATTACCTAAGTATAGTTACAGGATGAGAGCTACGCTCGTGGTGTCCCATCTACCTAGCACTCTTTGTCATATAACATGTGTGTGTGTGTGTGTGTGTGTGTGTGTGTGTGTGTGTGTGTGTGTGTGTGTGTGTGTGTGGTGTGTGTGTGTGTGTGTGTGTAAGTGTGTGTGTGTGTGTGTGTGTGCGTGTGTGCGTGTGTGTTGTGTGTGTGTTTGTGTGTGTGTGTGTGTGTGTTTACTAGTTGTGTTTTGTGGGGGTTGAGCTTTGCTCTTTCGGCCCGCCTCTCAACTGTCAACCAACTGTTTACTAACTACTTTTTTTTTTTTTTTTTTTTTTCCCACACCACACACACACACCCCAGGAAGCAGGCCGTGACAGCTGACTAACTCCCAGGTACCTATTTACTGCTAGGTAACAGGGGCACTTAGGGTGAAAGAAACTTTGCCCATTTGTTTCTGCCTCGTGCGGGAATCGAACCCGCGCCACAGAATTACGAGTCCTGCGCGCTATCCACCAGGCTACGAGGCCCCTGTATGTGTATGTGTGTGTGTGTGTACTCACCTAGTTGTGCTTGCGGGGGTTGAGCTCTGGCTCTTTTGGCCTGCCTCTCAACCGTCAATCAACAGGTGTACAGGTTCCTGAGCCTATTGGCCTCTATCATATCTACACTTGAAACTGTGTATGGAGTCAGCCTCCACCACATCACTTCCTAATGCATTCCATTTGTCAACCACTCTGACACTAAAAAAGTTCTTTCTAATATCTCTGTGGCTCATTTGGGCACTCAGTTTCCACCTGTGTCCCCTAGTGCGTGTGCCCCGTGTGTTAAATAGCCTGTCTTTATCAACCCTGTCGATTCCCTTGAGAATCTTGAATGTGGTGATCATGTCCCCCCTAACTCTTCTGTCATCCAACGAAGTGAGGTTTAATTCCCGTAGTCTCTCCTCGTAGCTCATACCTCTCAGCTCGGGTACTAGTCTGGTAGCAAATCTTTGATCCTTTTCCAGTTTAGTCTTATGCTTGACTAGATATGGATTCCATGCTGGAGCCGCATACACCAGGATTGGTCTGACATATGTGGTATATAATGTTCTGAAAGATTCCTTACACAAGATTCTAAAGGCCATTCTTATGTTAGCCAACCTGGCATATGCTGCTGATGTTATCCCCTTGATATGAGCTTCAGGGGACAGGTCTGGCGTGATATCAACCCCCAGGTCTTTCTCTCTCTCTGACTCTTGATGTATTTCATCTCCCAAATGGTACCTTGTATCTGGTCTCCTGCTTCCTACCCTTTTCTTCATTACATTGCATTTGCTTGGGTTAAACTCTAACAGCCATTTGTTCGACCATTCCTGCAGCTTGTCCAGGTCTTCTTGAAGCCTCAAGCTGTCCTCTGTCTTAATCCTCCACATAATTTTGGCGTCGTCAGCAAACATTGAGAGGAATGAGTCTATACCCTCTGGGAGATCATTTACGTATATCAGAAACAGGATAGGTCCAAGTACAGAGCCCTGTGGGACTCCACTGGTGACTTCACGCCATTCTGAGGTCTCACCCTCACTGTAACTCTGCTTTCTATTGCTTAGGTACTCCCTTATCAACTGGAGCGCCCTACCAGTTACTCCTGCCTGTTTCTCCAGCTTATGCATCAACCTTTTATGGGATACTGTATTCACCTAGTTGTATTCACCTAGTTGTGTTTGCGGGGGTTGAGCTTTGCTCTTTCGGCCCGCCTCTCAACTATCAATCAACTGTTTACTAACTACACTACTTTTTTTTTTTTTTTTTCACACCACACACACACACACACACCCCAGGAAGCAGCCCGTGACAGCTGACTAACTCCCAGGTACCTATTTACTGCTAGGTAACAGGGGCATTCAGGGTGAAAGAAACTTTGCCCATTTGTTTCTGCCTCGTGTGGGAATCGAACCCGCGCCACAGAATTACGAGTCCTGCGCGCTATCCACCAGGCTACGAGGCCCCCGTACCAGGCTACGAGGCCCCCGTGTCAAAGGCTTTCCGACAGTCCAAAAAATGCAGTCCGCCCGTCCTTCTCTTTTTTGCTTAATCTTTGTCACCTGATCGTAGAATTCTATCAAGCCTGTAAGGCAAGATTTACCCTCCCTGAACCCATGTTGATGGGTTGTCACGAAGTCTCTTCTCTCCAGATGTGTTACTAGGTTTTTTCTCACAATCTTTTCCATCACCTTGCATGGTATACAAGTTAAGGACACTGGCCTGTAGTTCAGTGCCTCTAGTCTGTCACCCATTTTGTATATTGGTACTACATTAGCAGTCTTCCATATTTCTGGTAGGTCCCCCGTTTCCAGTGACCTACTATACACTATGGAGAGTGGCAAACAAAGTACCCCTGCACACTCTTTCAATACCCATGGTGAGATTCCATCCGGCCCAACAGCTTTTCTCACATCCAGCTCCAATAGGTGCTTCTTGACCTCATCTCTTGTAATTTCGAACCTATCCAAGGTCACCTGGTTTGCTGCTACCTCTTCTAGCACTGTGACATCTCCATGTTCTATTGTAAAGACCTCCTGGAACCTTTTGTTGAGTTCTTCACACACATCTTTGTCATTCTCTGTGTACCTGCCCTCGCCCACCCTAAGTTTCATCACCTGTTCCTTCACTGTTGTCTTCCTCTTGATGTGACTGTGTAGTAGCTTTGGTTCGGTCTTGGCTTTATTAGCTATATCATTTTCATACCTTTTCTCGGCTGCTCTTCTCACACTGACATACTCGTTTCTGGTTCTCTGGTATCTCTCTCTACTTTCTGGTGTTCTGTTATTAGGGAAACTCCTCCATACCCTTTTGTTCAGCTCCTTTGCTTTCATACATTCCCTATTAAACCACGGATTCTTCCTTTGCTTCTCTGTTGTTTTTTACTGTCGGGCTGGGACAAACCTGCTTACAGCCTCCTGACATTTTTGGGTGATATAGTCCATCATGTCTTGTACTGACTTGGTTCCGAGTTCTGTGTCCCAATGTATATTCCATAGGAATTTATTCATCTCCTCATAGTTTCCCTTTCGGTATGCCAGCCCTTTGGTTCCCAGTTCTTTTTTGGGGTGGTAATTCCTAGCTCAACCAGGTACTCAAAGCTCAATACACTATGATCACTCATTCCCAATGTGGCTTCCAACTTAACTTCCCCTTTTATCCGACTCATTTAGGGTAAATATCAGATCAAGCAAGGCTGGTTCATCCCCTCCTCTCATTCTTGTCGGTCCCTTGACGTGTTGACTTAGAAAGTTTCTTGTTGCCACATCCAGCAGCTTAGCTCTCCATGTGTCTGGGCCTCCATGTGGGTCTCTGTTCCCCAATCTATCTTCCCATGGTTGAAGTCTCCCATGATTAGAAGTCTGGATCCGTTCCTGCTAGCCACAGAAGCTGCTCTCTCTATTATATTGATGGTGGCCAAGTTGTTTCTATCATATTCCTGTCTGGGTCTTCTGTCATTCGGTGGGGGGTTATATATGACTACTATAATAATTTTCTGTCCTCCAGTTGCTATGGTGCCTGATATGCAGTCACTGAAACCTTCACAGTTCTGAATTACCATCTCTTCGAAACTCCAACCTTCTCTTAGTAGCAAAGTAGCGTCTCTCCAGTGTTGAATAGTTCATCCTTGTTTACCCTGGTCGATTCCCCTGAGCAGTTTGCAGGTTGTGATCATATCTTTTGCTTAAAGATATGATCTTTATCATATGATATGATCTTACATGATATGATCTCATGTTGCTTAAAGTAAGGTGGTGGATGAGTATTTATGACTCACATGTTGCTTAGAATAAGGAATGGATGAGAGTTCATGAATCTAATGTTGGTTACAGTAAAGCACTGGATGAGTGCTTATGGTCCGAATGTTATAGTAAAGCTAGATTCAATGTGTTTTACAACTTCATCTGTGTCGTTAAACCTTTTGAAAGTCTGAATTAATTTGTAACTTTCTATTGAAGTACACATTAAATCAGCACTTGCAAGCACATGTAAATGTCTGACTGTTTGTGTCGGTGTGTGTGTGTGTGTGTGTGTGTGTGTGTGTGTGTGTGTGTGTGTGTGTGTGTGTGTGTGTGTGTGTGTGTGTGTGTGTGTGTGTGTGTGTGTGTGTGGTGTGTGTGTACTCACCTAATTGTGCTTGCGGGGGTTGACTCTTTGGCTCTTTGGTCCCGTCTCTCAACTGTCAATCAACTGGTGTACAGATTCCTGAGCCTACTGGGCTCTATCATATCTACATTTGAAACTGTGTATGGAGTCAGCCTCCACCACATCACTTCCTAATGCATTCCATTTATTAACTACTCTGACACTGAAAAAATTCTTTCTAACGTCTTTGTGGCTCACCTGGGTACTAAGTTTCCACCTGTGTCCCCTTGTTCGTGTCCCACCCGTGTTGAAGAGTTTGTCTTTGTCCACCCTGTCAATTCCCCTGAGAATTTTGTAGGTGGTTATCATGTCTCCCCTTACTCTCCTGTTTTCCAGGGATGTGAGGTTCAGCTCCTTTAGCCTTTCCGCGTAGCTCAATCCTCTCAATTCCGGGACGAGCCTGGTGGCATACCGCTGAATCTTCTCTAACTTTGCCTTGTGTTTTAACTAGGTATGGACTCCAGGCTGGAGCTGCATACTCCAGGATTGGTCTTACATAAGTGGTATACAGGGTTCTGAAAGATTCCTTACACAAGTTTCTGAATGCAGTTCTTATGTTGGCCAGTCTAGCATACGCCGCTGATGATATTCTTTTGATGTGGGCCTCTGGGGACAGGTTCGGTGTGATATCAACCCCAGATCCTTCTCTCTATTTGACTCTTGCAGGATTTCCCCTTCCAGATGATACCTTGTGTTCAGCCTCCTGCTCCCTTCGCCTAATTTCATCACCTTACACTTTCCTGAGTGAACTTTAGCAGCCATTTTCTAGGCCATTCCTCCAGTGTATCCAGGTCATCCTGTAGTCTCTGTCTATCTTCATCCGTCTTGAGTCTTCTCATAATTTTTGCATCATCAGTAAACATCGAGAGGAATGAGTCTATACCCTCTAGAAGATCGTTCACATATATTAGAAACAGGATGGGTCCAAGTACTGAGCCCTGTGGGACTCCGCTGGTGACATCTCGCCACTCTGATGTCTCCCCCCCTCACCGCTACTCGCTGTTTCCTGTTGCTTAAGTACTCCCTTATCCACTGGAGCACCTTCCCTTTTACTCCTGCCTGTTGCTCCAACTTTTTTAACAGCCTTTTATGGGGTACTGTGTCAAAGGCTTTTTGGCAATCCAGGAAAATGCAGTCGGCCCACCCTTCTCTTTCCTGCCTAATTTTCGTTGCCTGGTCATAAATTCTATTAAACCTGTGAGGCACGATTTACCATCTCTGAACCCATGTTGGTGGTGCGTTACAAAATTATTTCCCTCCAGATGCTCTACGAGCCTTTCCTCACGATCTTCTCCAGCACCTTGCATGGTATACAAGTTAAGGAAACTGGCCTGTAATTCAGTGCCTCTTGCCTGTCACCCTTTTTGTATATTGGGACCACGTTAGCTGTCTTCCAACTTTCTGGTAAGTCTCCTGTTTCCAATGACCTGTTATACACCATAGAGAGTGGAACACTTAGTGCTTCTGCACCTTCTGTGTGTGTGTGTGTGTGTGTGTGTGTGTGTGTGTGTGTGTGTGTGTGTGTGTGTGTGTGTGTGTGTGTGTGTGTGTGTGTGTGTGTGTGTGTGTGTGTGTGTGTGTGTGTGTGTGTGTGTGTGTGTGTGTATGCTTGTGTGTGTGTGTGAAAAAAATAGTAGTTAGTAACAGTTGATTGACAGTTGAGAGGCGGGCAGAAAGAGCAGAGCTCAACCCCTGCAAGCACAACCAGGTGAATACACACAGATTTAGTAGTACCTCTGTGAGAAACTGACCATTCCAAAACTCACCCTCCACCTTACTATTCCCTCACTCTCTCATAACACCCCTCCCCCTAGGCACAAACCTCTCAAAGTGTGACACTCACTCTCCCACCTCCCTCTCTCTAACCCTAGCTCACTCTCTCTCACGCTCACTATATATCTCTCTCACTCTTCCTCACTCTCCCCATTTCCTCTCTTGCTCTCCAATCTCTCTCTCACTCTTTCTCTTTTGCTCTCTCCTCTCTTTCTCTCTCTCTCTCTCTCTCTCTCTCTCTCTCTCTCTCTCTCTCTCTCTCTCTCTCTCTCTCTCTCTCTCTCTCTCTCTCTGTCTCTGTCTCTGTCTCTGTCTCTCTCTCTCTGTCTCTCTCTGTCTCTCTCTGTCTCTCTCTCTCTCTCTCTCTCTCTCTCTCTCTCTCTCTCTCTCTCTCTCTCTCTCTCTCTCTCTCTCTCTCTCTCTCTCTCTCTCTCTCTCTCTCTCTCTCTCTCTCTCTCTCTCTCTCTCTCTCTCTCTCTCTCTCTCTCTCTCTCTCTCTCTCTCTTTCTCTGCCCTCCCCCCACCTCTGGCTAACCCTATAACAACACAGTACGAAAGGGGACAAACATGGCAGGGAGATGCACCAAGGCAGCAGAAGCAAGGAAGAAGCGCAGGGTAAGAGGAGAAAACCAGGAAATTACAGCCCCCCAACATAACATCCCCTAAGATCAGGGAGAACCTACAACCAGAAACCCAGTAACACCAGAGGGGAGGGCCACTCCACCATATTCCTCTGAATAGCCTCCCCCCCCCCCCCTACCCTGAACCCTCCCTGCCCCCACTCAAATGCTCAGCCATCTCTCCGTCAATCCCTCAACCCAATACCCACCCTGCTACCCATACCCCAATCCTACCATATCTCCCATCACCCATTTCTCTTCCTGTCCCTCACACCCCTTCATCTCATACCCTCCCTGTTTCCTCCTTCTCTTGACCCCACATTCCTCACCCCAGAATTCTCTGAGACCCTATTATCCACCTCACAAATCTTCATACCTATGGAACAGCTTTCCCTTTCAGCAGAACGCTCACAAAGATGGGGACATGAGAAGGAGCAGAAGAAAGTGAGTCTCAAGGTAATGTACACTAACATAGATGGGATTACAAATTAAACAAGTGAACCTGGAGAATGGGCACTAGAAGAAACCCAAAAAATAATAGCACTCACAGAAACAAAGCTAGCGAAAACCATAACAAATTCAGTGTTTCCACAGGACTACTGTGTTGTGAGGAAAGAGAGAGATGGAAGAGGAGGTGGTGGTGTAGCTCTACTGGAAAGAAAAGGCTGGCATTTTGAGATGGTTATTCAGGGCTGTGAAGGTTTCAGTAACTACATAACAGGTACCATAGGAATTGGAGGTCCAAAAATTTTAGTCATAGTCATATATAACCCAACACCAAATGACAGAAGACCCAGATAGGAATTTGATAGAAACACCATGGCCACCATTAACATAATTGGGAGAGCAGCTTCTGTCTCTAGCAGGAATGAATCTGGATTACTTATTATGAGAGACTTCAACCACAGGAAGATAGATTGGGAGAACAGAGACCCACATGGAGGACCGGACACATGGAGAGCTAAGCTGCTGGACGTGGCAAAAAAGAAACTTTCTAAGCCAACACATCAAGGGACCGACAAAAATGCGAGGGGAAGATTAACCAGCCTTGCTTGATCTGATAATTACCCTTAAATGAGTAAGATATAAGGGGAGTTAAGTTGGAAGCACCCTTGGGAATGAGTGATCACAGTGTATTGATCTTTGAGTACCTGGTAGAGATAGGGTTTATCTTCCCCAAAAAGAACTAGGAAACAAAAGGCTGGCATACCGCAAGGGGATTTATGAGGAGACAAGAAGTTTCGTAAGGGATATACCATGGGACACAGAACTCAGAGCTACGTCTGTACAAGACATGATGGACTATGTCACCCAAAAGTGTTAGGAGGCAGTTAACAGGTTTATCCCGGCCCAAAACGAAAATTCCAAGAATCAAAAGAATCCATGGCTTAATAGGGCATGTATGGAAGCAAAGGAACTGAATAAATGGGCATAGAGTAACTTCATAAATAACAGAACACCAGAAGCAGAGAGAGATACCAGAGAACCAGGAATGAGTGTGTTAGTATGAAAAGAGAAGATAAAAATTATGAAAATGATATAGCAAATAACGTAAAGACCGAACCAAAGCTTCTTCACAGTGACATCAAGAGGAAACCAACAGTGAAAGAACTGGCGATGAAACTTAGAATGAGTGAGGACAGGTATACAGAGAATGATAAAGAGGTGTGTGAAGAACTCAACAAGAGGTTTCAGGAGGTCTTCACAACGGAAGGAAGTGAGATCACTGGGCTAGGAGAGGTGGCAGGAAACCAGGCGGTCTTGGAAGGGTTCGAAATTACAAGAGATGGGGTCAAGAGATACCTGTTGGATCTGGATGTGAGAAAGGCTGCTGGTCCAGGTGGAATGTCACCATGGGTATTGAAAGAGTGTGCAGAAAAATTTTGCTTGCCACTCTCCATAATGTATAGTAGGTCACTGGAAACGGGAAACCTACCAGAAATATGGAAGACGGCTAATGTATTCCCCCATATACAAAGCGGGTGACAGACAAGAGGCAGTGAACTACAAGCCAGTGTCCTTAACTTGTATACCATGCAAGGTGATGGAGAAGATCGTGAGAAAAAACTTAGTAACACATCTGGAGAGAAGGGACTTCGTGACAAATCGATAGCATGGGTTCCGGGAGGGGTAAATCTTGCCTTACTGGCATAAGGGTTATCTTGAGATGATTTCGGGGATTAGTGTCCCCGCGGCCCGGACCTCGACCAGGCTTTCTTTTTGTTACACATTCCCAGGAAGCAGCCCATAGCAGCTGTCTAACTCCCAGGTACCTATTTACTGCTACGTATCAGGGGCTTCAGGTTGAAAGAAACTTTCACCCATTTGGTCTCCGCCTTCATCGGGGATCGAACCCGGAACCTCAGGACTACGAATCCGAAACGCTGTCCACTCAGCTGTCAGGCGTCATGGTGCATAACTTAGAATATCAAAAGTTGTTCCATGTCAACCAAACTTTGTGGAATAGTTGTAAATGATAAAGGCTGCAACTATGTCAAGTTTCAGTATCTCAGCCTAATTAGAAAGGGAGGAAAAAGAATATAAAAAAATTTCAACGAATTTTACTCATTTTCAGAAATACTCTAGAACCACAAGCTTCAAATGAAATCATTTATATGAGACTCATCTATCACATTAGCATATAATAAAGGATTTGCCCAACCGGATTATTAAAAATATGTTTAGTTTTTCTGATACAAAGAGTCAAAGTTCCCAACAAAATATGCAAATATATTATTTTTATATCTATTTATAAAATCAATAAATGAACTTAAGAAAAAAGAGATATAGCAAATTGTAGACACATAAAATCTACATGCAACATGTAAGTTTCATGTAAATTGAATTCAAAATAAAAGATTAGAGTCACTTTTATGTAACTTGAAAAGTAATGAAGTCAAAGGTGCTGCAACCTGAGGCTGACATCAACTAATTTCCTCCAAAATTGGCACCTTTACAGATAGGCTTACGTGCAGTTAGGTGTATTCCTTATATGCAAATTGTCCGAAAACAAAATATTAACAAATTAAAAAAAAATTGACTAAATTTTGGGGGGGATAAAACTAATCATAATATTTTTTATTATATGCTATTGTGATAGCTGAGAGTCATAGACATAATTTCAGTTGACATTTGTGTTTGATGTTAATTTTTTATTATTTTGGAACATTGGGACATGCTACGATGCTGAGACTCTGACCAGTGGGAGCCCGTTTTATATACAGCTAGTCAAAAACGTTTGATTGAAATCGAACCAGTTTTCATTTATTGCATATTTTAAAGTTATGCCTCCTTAATAATTCTACGAGCAGGCAACAAAAGGAAGGCAGGCGGACTGCATTTTCTTGGACTGTCGGAAAGCCTTTGACACAGTACCCCATCAGAGGCTGGTACAGATGCTGGATAGACAGGCAGGAGTAACAGGCAGTGGATAAGGGAGTTCCTAAGCAATAGGAAGCAGAGAGTTACAGTGAGGGATGAGACCTCAGATTGGCGTGAAGTCACCAGTGGAGTCCCACAGGGCTCTGTACTCGGGCCTAACATGTTTTTGATATACATAAATGATCTCCCGGAGGGTATAGACTCATTCCTCTCAATGTTTGCTGACGATGCCAAAATTATGAGAAGGATTAAGAGAGAGGAGGACTGCTAGAGGGTTCAAGAAGACCTGGATAAACTGAAGGAATGGTCAAACAAATGGTTGTTAAAAATTAACACAAGCAAATGTAATGTATTGGAGATAAGTGTAGGGAGCAGGAGACCAGATACAAGGTATCATTTGGTAGTTTATATTCTTCAAGAGTCAGAGTGAGAGAGAGAGAGAGAGAGAGAGAGAGAAGGACTTGGGGGAAGGGGGGTAAATATCACGCCAAACCTGTCACCTGAAGCCCATATCAAGGGGATAACATCAGCAGCATATGCCAGATTGGCCAACATAAGAACGGCCTTTAGAAACTTGTGTAAGGATTAATTCAGAACTTTGTATACCACATATGTCAGACCAATACTGGAGTATGCAGCTCCAGCATGGAGTCCATATATAGTCAAGCAAAATACAAAAATGGAAAAAGGTTCAAAGGTTTGCCACCAGACTAGTACCCGACCTGAGAGATATGAGCAATGAGGAGAGACTACGGGAATTAAACCTCACGTCACTAGAAGACAGTTGAGTTAGGGGGACATGATTACCACATACAAGATTCTCAAAGGAATTGACAGGGTAGATAAAGACAGGCTATTAATTACAAGGGGCACACACACACTAGAAAACACAGGTGGAAACTGAGTTGCTCAAATGAGCCACAGGGATATTTGAAAGAACTTTTTAAGAGTCAGAGTGGTTGACAATTGGAATGCAAGTGATGTGGTGGAGTCAGACTCCATACACAGCTTCAAGTGTAAATATGATAAAGCCCATAATCTCAGGAACCTGTACATCAGTTAATTGACAGTTATGAGGCGAGACCAAAGAGCCAGAGCTCAACCCTCGCCAGCATAACTAGGTGAGTACAACTAGGTGAACTAGGTGAGTGGATATGGATGTGAAAGACACATATGGCACAGTGGATAGCGCGCTGGACTTCTAATCCAGAGGTCAAGGGTTCGAAGCCCACTTGGGATAGTTGTTTAGCTGGACGTCGCTTTCACTCTTTAAATGACTCGAAAATGTTTATTAATAGGAATACTTCCAGTGAGCGTTTATGAAATGATTAAATTTACGCGCATTGGTCGTGGATTCAATTCCTGCTACTGGACGGAACCGCTTAGGCTACATTTCCTTTTGGTGCCTCACGACAAAGTGAGCAGCGCTCTGGAGTCGTGGTTCTCAGGGCCCGAGCTCGATCCTCAGCAGAGGCAGAAACAAATGGGCTGTTTCTTTCACTCTGATGCTACTTGTTGACCTAGCAGTAAATAGGTACCTGAGAGTTAGGCAGCTGCTACGGGCTGCTTCCTGGGAATGTGTGCGTGTGTTAGAGAGAATTATATGTAGTATCCATAATAGTGAAAATATAAACAGGGTAGAAAGGCGGGGTCCAAGAGCTAATAGCTTGCTAATGTAGACACACACACACACACACACACACACACACACACACACACACACACACACACACACACACACACACACACACACACACACACACACACACACATTCACTTTATTATTGACTAGTTGTACCCGGCCATGCGTTGCTGTGGCTCAGCAACGCACATGCGTTGCTGAGCCACAGCAACCTTTCCTTGTCCCCCAGTTCTCCCCACCATTCCCCCTCTCCCATCCCTCTCGTCCTCCTAACCATCCCCTACTCCACCCATCCCTCCTCGTCCTCCCCACAATTGCCCCTTCATCTGTCCCCTTGTTCTCCCCACCATCTCAAACTCCACCGTCCCCTAGTCTTCCCCCTCCATTCCCCCACTCCATAATCCCCTCATCCTCCCCCATCATCTCCCACTTCCCTGTCCCCTCGACCTCCCTACCATTCCCCCCCCCCTCCCCTGTCTCCTCTTCCTCCCCACCATCCCCCACTCCCCTGTCCTCTTGTTCTCCCCACCATTATAAATTCCTCCCTCCCCTCGTCCTCACCATCCCTAACTCCCCTGTACCCTCGTCCTCCCCACCATTACCCCCTCCCCCTGTCCCCTCGTCCTCCCCCACTCACGTCCCTTCGTCCTCCCCATCATTCCCCGCTCCTTCATCTGATGCATCCCCAAATGATCTTATGTTCCCATCAGAAAATTGTGAGCATCAAATAACCTTATGTTCCCATCACTGAAAAATAAGAAGAGTTTAAAAAGAAATGAGAAAAAGGAAAAAATACAAAAATAAACTCTACTCACAAAATGAACGGTATGGTAAACAACACAGCTCAATTCCAAGGCATTATCACACAAAATAATTAAATAAAAATGAAAATAAATCGAAATCTATGAATATTCCATTTATCAGTGCAACTGGAAACATTGAAATGGAATTGTAACATATTTAGTATAGCGTGTGTTGCTCTTACGTACACCATATGGCGCTGTTAAAAAAATATATATATAAATGCCACACCTTTCACAGGTGTGGCATTTATACTTATACTCACGAAATGATTGGAATGGTCAACAACACAGCTCAATTCAACGCAGTGTCACACAAAATAATTAAATCAAAATGAAAATAAATCGAAATCTATGAAAATTCATTTTATCAGTGCAATCGGAAACATTGAAATGGAATCATAACATATTCAGTATAGCGTGTGTTGCTATTACGTGCAACAGATGGCGCTGTTTTTAAAAAAAAACATGTTTCTTCCTGTCACTGGAGAAGCATGTATATAGTAAGTATATAAAAATACTCGCCTATGTGAATGCAACGTTGTGTCAAAACTTCAAAGAAATCGGTAAAGAGGTTTCGAAGTTTTCCCTCACATGAAAAACACATAAAAAAAAAGTTTTCCAAAAAGCATGTTTTTTTTCCCCATCACAGACGTGACATCAACATAGTATGTATACATAAACCCGCTCGGATGCGAATGGAACGTTGTGTGAAAATTTCAAAGCAATCGGTGAAGAACTTTCGGAGATTAGCGATTTTGAAGAAACGATCATTTACATTTTTATTTATATAGATAGGGAAGATTTCCTGAGACCCGAAACTTTAAGAACAAGAGGTCATAGATTTAAACTAGCTAAACACAGATGCCGAAGAAATATTAGAAAATTCACTTTTGCAAACAGAGTAGTAGATGGTTGGAATAAATTAGGTGAGAAGTGGTGGAAGCCAAGACCTCCAGTAGTTTCAAAGCGTTATATGAAAAAGAGTGCTGGGAAGACGACACACTATGAGCATAGCTCTCATCCTGTACCTACACTTAGGTAATTACACTTAGGTAATCACACACACACACACAGACATACACACACATTTTGCTGACGACGCCAAAATTATGAGAAGGATTAAGAGAGAGGAGGACAGCTTGAGGCTTCATGAAGACCTGGACAAGCTGCAGGAATGGTCGAACAAATGGCTGTTAGAGTTTAACCCAAGCAAATGTAATGTAATGAAGATAGGGGTAGGAAGCAGGAGACCAGATACAAGGTATCATTTGGGAGATGAAATACTTCAAGAGTCAGAGAGAGAGAAAGACCTGAGGGTTGATATCACGCCAGACCTGTCCCCTGAAGCTCATATCAAGAGGATAACATCAGCAGAATATGCCAGGTTGGCTAACATAAGAACGGCCTTTAGAAACTTGTGTAAGGAATCTTTCAGAACATTATATACCACATATGTCAGACCAATACTGGAGTATGCGGCTCCAGCATGGAGTCCATATCTAGTCAAACATAAGACTAAACTGGAAAAGGTTCAAAGGTTTGCCACCAGACTAGTACCCGAGCTGAGAGGTATGAGCTACGAGGAGAGACTACGGGAATTAAACCTCACTTCGTTGGAAGACAGAAGAGTTAGGGGGGACATGATCACCAGATTCAAGATTCTCAAGGGAATCGACAGGGTTGATAAAGACAGGCTATTTAACACAAGGGGCACACGCACTAGGGGACACAGGTGGAAACTGAGTGCCCAAATGAGCCACAGAGATATTGGAAAGAATTTTTTTAGTGTCAGAGTGGTTGGCAAATGGAATGCATTAGGAAGTAATGTGGTGGAGGGTGACTCCATAGACAGTTTCAAGTGTAGATATGATAGAGCCCAATAGGGTCAGGAATCTGTACACCTGTTGATTGACGGTTGAGAGGCGGGACCAAATAGCCAGAGCTCAACCCCCGCAAGCACAACTAGGTGAGTACACACATACCTAAAACGACAATCACCAATCCTGGAGTATGCGGCCCAAGCATGGAGCCCGTACCTTGTCAAGCACAAGACGAAGATGGACAAAAAAAGTTCAGAGGTATGTCACTAGACTAGTCCCAGAACTAAGGGGAATGAGTTACGAGGAAAGGTTGCGGGGAAATGCACCTTACGACACTGGAAAATAGAAGAGAAAGGGGAGACATGATCACAACCTACAAAATCTTCAGGGGAAATTGACAGGGGAGAAAAGGATAAACTATTCAACACTGGTGGTACGCGAACAAGGGGACACAGGTGGAAACTAAGTACCTAAATGAGCCATAGGGACGTTAGAAAGAACTTTTTCAGTGCCAGAGTAGTTAACACGTGGATTGCATTGGAAAGTGATGTGGTTTAGGCTGACTCCATACACAGTTTTAAATGTAGATATGATAGAGCCCAGTAGGCTCAGGAATCTGTACACCAGTCGATTGACGCTTGAGAGGCGGGGCCAAAGAGCCAAAGCTCAACCCCCCGCAAGCACAAATAGGTGAGTACAAATAGGTGAGTACACACACACACACACACACACACACACACACACACACACACACACACACACACACACACACACACACACACACACACACACACACACACACACACACACACACACACACACACACACACACACACACACACACACACACAGGAATTGATAGGGTAGATAAAGACAGGCTATTTAACACAAAGGGCACCCGCACTAGGGAACACAGGTGGAAAGTGAGTGCCCAAATGAGCCACAGAGATATTAGAAAGAACTTTTTTAGTGTCAGAGTCAGAGACAAATGGAATGCATTAGGAAGAGATGTGGTGGAGGCTGACTCCATACACAGTTTCAAGTGTAGATATGATAGAGCCCAATTGGCTCAGGAACCTGTAAACCTGTTGATTGACGGTTGAGAGGCGGGACCAAAGAGCCAGAGCTCAATCCCCGCAAGCACAATTAGGTAAGTACAATTAGGTGAGTACACACACACACACACACACACACACACACACACACACACACACACACACACACACACACACACACACACACACACACACACACACACACACACACACACACACACACACACACACACACACACACAGAAGGACCCCCCCCCATCTTAAACCCAATAGATGCTCTACGTGCCCCAACCCCAGGTGCCCGAGGTGCCCACCTTGGGCACCCTCCCCATGATCTCCCTTCTCCCCGCCCCCCAAGTCCTCCCTAATTCTCCATGCCCCTCCCTTCTCCCCCATCCCCAAGCTTTCCATACTCCCCTGCCCCCCTAACCCTCCAGTATCCTCCACCATCCTGTGCCCTCCCTTCTCCCCCACTCTTCTCAGCCCTCCCTTTTTCCTCATCCCCCCTCGCCCCTCCCTATCCCACAACCTCCCCCCAAGCCCTCCTTCCTTTTATGCCCCCCATTCCCCCTAATTACCCCAAGCCCTCTTCCCTCCCATGCCACCCCAAGCCTCCCCTTCTGCCACACTCTCCAAAGCCTCCCCCTCTCATCCTCCCAAGCCTCCCCCACTCACCCACCCCGCAAGCACTCTTTTCTCCCCCCCCCCTGAAGCCCTCCCTCCTACACCACCCTCCCCGTACCAGATCCTCCCAGCCCCCGCACACCCCAGAACCCCCAGGTCCCCCCTTCAAAGGCCCCACCATCCCGGTCCCTCCCTGTTTCCCTGCTTCAGGGGAAGCAATAGGATCTGAGAAAGGACAGAAGAGAGTCAGCTTCAGGGTGATGTACTCGAACATAGATGGGATCACAAGCAAGGCAAGTGAACTACGGGAAAGAACACAAGAAGTGAACCCAGATATCATCAAACTCACAGAAACAAAACTCTCAGGCATCATAATGAATGCGGTGTTTCCCCAGGACTACACTGTAATAAGGAAAGAGAGGGAAGGACAGGGAGAAGGTGGAGTGGCCCTACTAATGAGAAAGGAATGGAGCTTCAAGGAGATGGACATCCTGGGCTGCGAGGGATTCAGAGACAACATAACAGGCACCATGACATTGGAAGGACCAAAAGTAGTAGTAGCAGTGATATATAACCCTCCACCAAATGACAGAAGACCAAGGCAAGAGTATGACAACATCAACATAACTGTTAACACTATAATTCAGAAGGCAGTTTCTGCTGCCTGTAGAAATAGATCCCATCTGCTCATCATGGAGACTTCAATCACGGAAGGATAGACTGGGAGAACAAGGAACCACATGGAGGAGAGGATACATGGAGAGCCTAACTAATGGAGGTGGCGACAAGAAACTTTCTCAGCCAACATGTCAGGGAACCCACTAGGATGAGAGGAAACGATGAACCAGCGAGACTCGACCTAGTCTTCACTCTGAACGACTCCGACATAAGGGAAATCGGCTATGAGGCCCCAGTAGGAATGAGCGACCACAGTATACTGATGTTTGAGTATCTGGTTGAGGAAGGGTTACTGAACTCGAGGAGGGGTACTGAAAACAAAAAACTGCCATTCCGAAAGGGAAACTATGAGGAGTTAAGAAAATTCTTAACAGATATAACATGGGGAACAAAGCTCAGGGGAAAGACGGCCTAAGACATGATGGACTTCATCATGCACAAGTGCAAGGAAGCAGCAAACAAGTTTGTCCCAGCCCGAAAGGAAAACAATGAAATGAAGATGAGAAACCCATGGTTTAACCAGAGGTGTAGGCTAGCTAAGCAGCAAAATAAAAGGGCATGGATCTATAGGAATAACAGGACACTTATGAGCAGAGAAAGATAAAAGAGTGCCAGGAATGAATATGTCAGGATGAGAAGAGAGGTAGAAAGACAATACGAAAATGACATCGCAAGCAAGGCAAAGACTCAACCTAAATTGCTTCACAGCCACATCAGGAGAAAAAACAGCAAAGGAACAGGTAATGAATATAAGGATAGGGGCAGAAGGATTCACTACAAACGACAAGGAAGTGTGTGAGAAACTGAATAAGAAATTCCAGGAGGTCTTCAACTTAGAGCAAGGAGAGATTCCAGAGATAAGATAGGGAATAGTTAACCAGGAACCACTAGAAGAGTTTAAGATTACCAGTGGAGAAATAAAGAAGTCTTTACTAGAGTTGGATGTGACAAAGGCTATAGGTCCATTTGGAATCTCCCCTTGGATACTAAGGGAAGGAACAGAATGACTGTGCCTACCACTCTACATAGTGTATAACAAATTACTGGCAACAGGGGAACTGCCGGAAATTTGGAAGGCAGCTAATGTAGTTCCAATATACAAGAAAGGGAATAGCCAGGAGGCACTGAACTACAGGCCAGTGACCATAACCTTCATACCATGCAAGCTGATGGAGAAGATTGTGCGAAGAAAGCTAGTGGAACATCTGTAGCGAAAGAACTTTGTAACACAGCATCAACATGGGTTCATGGATGGCAAGTCCTGCCTCACAGGCTAATTGAATTTTACGACCAGGCAGTAAAAATTAGGGAAGAAAGAGGGTGGGCAGACTGCATATTTTTGGATTGTCAAAAAGCCTTTGATACAGTATCACATAAGAGGCTAGTGAAAAAGCTGGAGATGCAGGCTGGAGTGAAAGGGAAGGTACTCCGTTGGATAAAGGAGTACCTAAGCAACAGGAGACAACGAGTCAGTGTGAGGGGTGAGGTCTCAGATTGGCGAGACGTTACAAGTGGAGTCTCGCAGGGGTCAGTTCTTGAACCTATACGGTTTCGGATATATGTAAATGATCTCCCAGAGGGTATACATTCGTGTCTCTCCATGTTTGCTGATGATGCAAAAATTATGAGGAGGATTGAAACAGAGGATGATAATAGGAGGCTACAGGACGACTTAGACAGATTGAATGAATGGTCCAACAAATGGCTGCTAAAGTTTAACCTGAGTAAATGCAAAGTAATGAAACTAGGCGGTGGAAACTGGAGGCCAGACACAAGATACACAATAGGAGATGAAGTACTTAATGCAACGGAAAAACTGAAAGATCTATGAATTGATATCTCACCAAACCTGTCTCTTGAAGCCCACATAAAAAGAATTACGTCTGCAGCATATGCGAGGCTGTCTAACACCAGAACAGCCTTCAGGAACCTGTGTAAGGAATCGTTCAGAATCTTGTACACCACATACGTAAGACCAATCCTGGAGTATGCGGCCCCAGCATGGAGCCCGTACCTTGTCAAGCACAAGACGAAGCTGGAAAAAGTTCAGGGGTATGCCCCTAGACTAGTCCCAGATCTAAGTAGCATGAGTTACGAGGAAAGGCTGCGGGAAATGCACCTTACGACACTGGAAGACAGAAGAGTGAGGGAAGACATGATCACCACCTACAAAATCCTCAGGGGGAATTGACAGAGTAGACAAGTATAAACTATTCAACACTGGCGGTACGCGAACAAGGGGACACAGGTGGAAACTGAGTATCCAAATGAGCCACAGGGACGTTTGAAAGAACTTTTTCAGTGTCAGAGTAGTTAACAGGTGGAATGCATTAGGTAGAGATATGGTGGAGGCTGACTCCATACACAGCTTTAAATGTAGATATGATAGAGCCCAGTAGGCTCAGGAATCTGTACACCAGTTGATTGATAGTTGAGAGGCGGGACCAAAGAGCCAAAGCTCACCCCCGCAAGCACAATAAGGTGAGTACACACACACACACACACACACACACAGACACACACACACACACATACACACACACACACACACACACGCACACATTAAGGGGGCCTGGTAGCCTGGTGGATAGCGCGCAGGACTCGTAATTCTGTGGCGTGGGTCCGATTCCCGCACCAGGCAGAAACAAATGGGCAAAGTTTCTTTCACCCTGAATGCCCATGTTACCTATCAGTAAATAGGTACCTTGGAGTTAGTCAGCTGTCACGGGCTGCTTCCTGGGGTGTGTGTGTGTGTGTATGGTGTGGAGAAAAAAAGTAGTTAGTAAACAGTTGATTGACAGCTGAGAGGCGGGCCGAAAGAACAAAGCTCAGCCCTCGCAAACACAACTAGGTGAATACACACACACACACACACACACACACACACACACACACACACACACACACACACACACACACACACACACACACACACACACACACACACATGTAGATATGTTCAAATGTAGAGGTGTAAGAGCCCAGTAGGCTCAGGAATCTGTACATCAGTTGATTGACGGTTGGGAAGCGGGACCAAGGAGCCAGAGCTCAATCCCCGAAAGCACAACTAGGTGAGTACGCACACACACACATTCACACACTCCAGAGACTACATTACAGGCACCATGACAATGGGAGGATCATCATCATGGGGGACTTCAATCACGGAAGGATAGACTGGGAGAACAAGAAACCATACGGAGGTGAGGAAACATGGAGAACTAAACTACTGTAGGTGGCGATAAAACGTTTTAAGCCAGCATGTCAGAGGCCGCATAAGAATGAGAGGAAACGATAATCAGCGAGACTCGACCTAGTCTTCACTCTGAACGACTCCGACTGAAGAGAAAACGGTTTTGAGACCCCAATACGCATAAGCGACCACAGAGTAATCACGTTTGAGTATTTGGTCGAAGAACCAAATGTACTCAAGAAAGGGACCTGAAAACAAAAAGCCAGCATTCCAAAAGGGAAACTACTAGGAGATAAGAAATTCCTAACAGATATAACATGGGAAATCTCAGGGGAATGACAGCCCAAGATACGATGGATTACATCACGAAGAAGTTTAAATAGGCAGCAGACAAGTTTGCCCCGGTCCGAAAGGAAAAAAAACGAAATGCAGATGAGAATCCCATGTATTAATTAGAGATCTTATCTAGCAAGGCAACAGAATACAAAAGTGCGGAGAAACTATAGAAATAACAGGACACTTGAGAACAGAGAAAGATACCGGA
This sequence comes from Procambarus clarkii, assembly GCF_040958095.1. Lineage (NCBI taxonomy): Eukaryota > Metazoa > Arthropoda > Malacostraca > Decapoda > Cambaridae > Procambarus > Procambarus clarkii. Next base: position 16,371,711 of record NC_091150.1, read on the forward strand.
GTAACAAAAATGAATACGTCAAGGTGAGAAGAGAGGCAGAAGGGCAATTCGAAAATGACATAGCAAGCAAGGCAAAGACTCAACCTAAATTGCTGCACAGCCACATCAGGAGAAAAACCAACAGTGTATGAACAGGTAATTAAATTGAGGATACAGGAAGGCAGATTCACAACAAACGACAAGGAAGTGTGCAATGTTTCCAGTTGATTGATCGCATGTTGAAAACTATGCTTTGCTCAAGAAAAAAAATTGCCTGCAATAAATACTCGCATCCCGGGCTCGAATCCCGGACAGGCTCTGGTAATTTTCAATAAACATGTTTAATTCTAAAAAGGTTATTTAAATAACATAACTAAACTCAAATATCCACGGCCTGTTGGTCTAGTGGTATGATTCCTGCTTTGGGTGCAGGAGGTCCCGGGTTCAACTCCCGGACAGGCCCTCAATATTTTCCTTCCCGAGCAAGTTAATTATACTGTAAAATTAATTCCTTATATTTTACCAATATTTAGAAATGCACTATTAAACATAGGAGACATCATAAGACTTAATTTTAAGTAGCAAATCAGTATGATGCACATAATTTAAAATGTAACTAACTAATTCTGGAATATAGTGAATGAAATTTGCAGATCCTCAACATTTACATGAAGAGATTCAGGAGAAAGCCAGGCAGGAAGTGGCGGACCAGCTGGGTTATAATGGATACGAGGGCCTGCAGGCATCTCCAAGCAACAGCCTTGATTGATCAAGTAATCACACGACGAGCCTGGCCCCAGACCGGGTTGTGGGGCAGTAGACTTTCCAGAACCTACTTCAGGTATACTCCGAGTATACTATACGCCAGGTATACTAAGAGTATACGCCAGGTATACCGCAGGTAACCATGATCAAATCCCTCTGAACACACACGAGGTTCCAAATCTCTTCATTATTAAACAAACTCTTGACTAGTGAATACTTTAGTGGTTCACCTGTTGCAACGTCGACCGTGTCTACCTGCGTCAACCGTGTCTATCTGCGTCGACCGTGTCTACCTGCGTCGACCGTGTCTATCTGCGTCGACCGTGTCTATCTGCGTCGACCGTGTCTACCTGCGTCGACCGTGTCTACCTGCGTCGACCGTGTCTACCTGCGTCGACCGTGTCTACCTGCGTCGACCGTGTCTACCTGCGTCGACCGTGTCTACCTGCGTCGACCGTGTCTACCTGCGTCGACCGTGTCTACCTGCGTCGACCGTGTCTATCTGCGTCGACGGTGTCTACCTGCGTCAACCGTGTCTATCTGCGTCGACCGTGTCTATCTGCGTCGACCGTGTCTATCTGCGTCGACCGTGTCTACCAGCGTCGACGTTGACCACGTCTACCAGCGTCGACGTTGACCACGTCTACCAGCGTCAACGTTGACCACGTCTACCAGCGTCAACATTGACCACGTCTACCAGCGTCAACGTTGACCACGTCTACCAGCGTCGACGTTGACCACGTCTACCAGCGTCAACGTTGACCACGTCTACCAGCTTCAACGTTGACCACGTCTACCAGCGTCAACGTTGACCACGTCTACCAGCGTCAACGTTGACCACGTCTACCAGCGTCAACGTTGACCACGTCTACCAGCGTCAACGTTGACCACGTCTACCAGCGTCAACGTTGACCACGTCTACCAGCGTCAACGTTGACCATGTGTACCTATCTGTGTGTCATCATTACACTTCCGAGTAATGATGACACACAGGGTGGCGGCGTCGACTCTCACAAGGACCTTAGGCAGCACGTGGTTACAAGGGAGACATGTAGGAATAAACCAGGTGGTTGGTGCGACGTATCATACAGCACGGGGTCGCCCGTAGCGTTAACACAGCTGGGTGGCGAGTGAGGGTTCACACACACAAGGGAGGAATTGGCCCGCGCTGAGCACTGGGTGGCGGTGCACGGTGTTGGTGGCACACGGTGGTGGTGGCACACGGTGTTGGTCGCACACGGTGGTGGTGGTGGCACACGGTGGTGGTGGCACACGGTGTTGGTGGCACACGGTGTTGGTGGCACACGGTGGTGGTGGCACACGGTGTTGGTGGCACACGGTGTTGGTGACACACGGTGTTGGTGGCACACGGTGTTGGTGGCACACGGTGGTGGTGGCACACGGTGTTGGTGGCACACGGTGGTGGTGGCACACGGTGGTGGTGGTACACGGTGGTGGTGGCACACGGTGGTGGTGGCACACGGTGGTGGTGGCACACGGTGTTGGTGGCACACGGTGATGGTGGCACACGGTGTTGGTGGCACACGGTGTTGGTGGCACACGGTGTTGGTGGCACACGGTGTTGGTGGCACACGGTGTTGGTGGCACACGGTGGTGGTGGCACACGGTGTTGGTGGCACACGGTGGTGGTGGCACACGGTGGTGGTGGCACACGGTGTTGGTGGCACACGGTGGTGGTGGCACACGGTGTTGGTGGCACACGGTGGTGGTGGCACACGGTGTTGGTGGCACACGGTGGTGGTGGCACACGGTGTTGGTGGCACACGGTGGTGGTGGCACACGGTGGTGGTGGCACACGGTGTTGGTGGCACACGGTGGTGGTGGCACACGGTGTTGGTGGCACACGGTGGTGGTGGCACACGGTGTTGGTGGCACACGGTGGTGGTGGCACACGGTGGTGGTGGCACACGGTGTTGGTGGCACACGGTGGTGGTGGCACACGGTGTTGGTGGCACACGGTGGTGGTGGCACACGGTGGTGGTGGCACACGGTGTTGGTGGCACACGGTGGTGGTGGCACACGGTGGTGGTGGCACACGGTGTTGGTGGCACACGGTGGTGGTGGCACACGGTGGTGGTGGCACACGGTGTTGGTGGCACACGGTGGTGGTGGCACACGGTGTTGGTGGCACACGGTGGTGGTGG
>NC_091150.1:16377119-16417119 GCF_040958095.1 Procambarus clarkii
GACCCATATGGTGGTGCAGATCCATGGCGAGCTAAACTCTTGGAAGTGGCAACAAGGAACTTTCTGAGCCAGCATGTCAAGGAACCCACAAGAGTGAGAGGCAGTGATGAACCAGCTAGACTCGACTTGATATTCACCCTGAATGAGTCAGAAATAAGGGAAGTCAAAGTTGAAGCCCCCATAGGAATGAGTGACCACAGTGTACTGACCTTTGAGTACTTGGTGGAGGTAGGGATAACCTATCCAAGGATGGGAGTGGAGGGGAAAAGACTGAATTACCGAAGAGGAAAATATGACGAGATGAGGAACTTCCTCAGGGGAATACCATGGGAAACAGAACTTAGAGACAAGAATGTGCAGGTCATGATGGATTTTGTCACCCAAAAGTGCCAGGAAGCTGCAGACAGGTTTATCCCCGTCCAAAAGGAGAAAAACGAAAAACAACAGAAAAACCCATGGTTCAACTAGGAAAGTAAGGTAGCGAAACAACTGAGTAAAAGAACATGGAGAAACTACAGAAATAACAGAACACCAGAGAGCAGGGAGAGATACCAGAGGGCCAGAAATGTGTACATCAGAGTGAGGAGGGAAGCAGAGAGACAGTTTGAAAATGACATTGCGAGTAAAGCCAAGACCCAACCAAAGCTGCTCCACAGCCACATCAGGAGGAAAACAGCAGTGAAGGAACAAGTGATGAAGCTGCGGAAAGGGGAGAACAGATACACAGAGAACGACAAGGAGGTGTGTGAAGAACTTAACAAGAGATTCCAGGAGGTCTTCACAATAGAACAAGGAGAAGCCCCTGCACTAAATGAGGAGGCGGCAAACCAAGCAACCTTGGAGGAATTTGACCTCACCAGTGATGAGGTCAAAAGGTGTCTGCTGGAGCTGGATGTGACAAAGGCTGTTGGGCCTGATAGAATCTCACCATGGATACTAAAGGAAGGTGCAGAAGCACTAAGTGTGCCACTCTCTATGGTGTATAACAGGTCACTGGAAACAGGAGACTTACCAGAAAGTTGGAAGACAGCTAACGTGGTCCCAATATACAAAAAGGGTGACAGGCAAGAGGCACTGAATTACAGGCCAGTTTCCTTAACTTGTATACCATGCAAGGTGATGGAGAAGATTGTGAGGAAAAGGCTCGTAGAGCATCTGGAGGGAAATAACTTTGTAACGCACCACCAACATGGGTTCAGAGATGGTAAATCGTGCCTCACAGGTTTAATAGAATTTTATGACCAGGCAACGAAAATTAGGCAGGAAAGAGAAGGGTGGGCCGACTGCATTTTCCTGGATTGCCAAAAAGCCTTTGACACAGTACCCCATAAAAGGCTGTTAAAAAAGTTGGAGCAACAGGCAGGAGTAAAAGGAAAGGTGCTCCAGTGGATAAGGGAGTACTTAAGCAACAGGAAACAGCGAGTAACGGTGAGGGGGGAGACATCAGAGTGGCGAGATGTCACCAGCGGAGTCCCACAGGGCTCAGTACTTGGACCCATCCTGTTTCTAATATATGTGAACGATCTTCCAGAGGGTATAGACTCATTCCTCTCGATGTTTGCTGATGATGCAAAAATTATGAGAAGAATCAAGACGGATGAAGATAAACAGAGACTACAGGATGACCTGGATAAACTGGAGGAATGGTCTAGAAAATGGCTGCTAAAGTTCAACTCGGGAAAGTGTAAGGTGATGAAATTATGCGAAGGGAGCAGGAGGCTGAACACAAGGTATCATCTGGGAGGGGAAATCCTGCAAGAGTCAAATAGAGAGAAGGATCTGGGGGTTGATATCACACCGAACCTGTCCCCAGAGGCCCACATCAAAAGAATATCATCAGCGGCATATGCTAGACTGGCCAACATAAGAACTGCCTTCAGACACTTGTGTAAGGAATCTTTCAGAACCCTGTATACCACTTATGTAAGATCAAACCTGGAGTATGCAGCTCCAGCCTGGAGTCCATACCTAGTTAAACACAAGACAAAGTTAGAGAAGATTCAGCGGTATGCCACCAGGCTCGTCCCGGAACTGAGAGGATTGAGCTACGAGGAAAGGCTAAAGGAGCTGAACCTCACATCCCTGGAAAACAGAAGAGTAAGGGAAGACATGATAACCACCTACAAAATTCTCAGGGGAATTGACAGGGTGGACAAAGACAAACTCTTCAGCACGGGTGGGACACGAACAAGGGGACACAGGTGGAAACTTAGTACCCAGATGAGCCACAGAGACATTAGAAAGAATTTTTTCAGTGTCAGAGTAGTTAATAAATGGAATGCATTAGGCAGTGATGTGGTGGAGGCTGACTCCATACACAGTTTCAAATGTAGATATGATAGAGCCAAGTAGGCTCAGGAATCTGTACACCAGTTGATTGACAGTTGAGAGGCGGGACCAAAGAGCCAAAGCTCAACCCCCGCAAGCACAATTAGGTGAGTACACACACACACACACGCACACACACACACTCACACACACACACACACACACACACACACACAGGCCGCAGGCCTGTGTGTGTGGAGTGTTTGAAGGCCGTTGTTTGAAGGCCGCAACGAGGTAGGAGACACACGCGATTAGTGAGGTCCGCGGAAATTCGTCAATTTCTCGGGACATTGAAGGAGTATAGAGGCTAGATCATAGTATTTGGCCTCTCGCAGTGTGTAGCTTGCAGGGTGCAACATAGCATAGTCATATCGCTAGTGATAGTGCGAAGATTTGGCGAAGAAACCAAAAGTGGAGCTAGGGCATCACCGGTGCATGTAAGTGTGTGACCTGACCGGGTGGGACGACCCGCCGTGGAGCTACCTGATTGTGCTGTTGAGTGGTGACTGTGATCAGTGGTACAGTGAATTAGTGAACTGTCACATAACGATACAGTGACTGGCTCCAGAGCTTTGTGTTGAAAGAGAAGAACGACCTCATCAATCTACCAGCACTTAGTGAATCACCTAGTGGGAGACAACGGCGGATAACCATTGTCGGAAAATCCGACACCATTTAATAATCATACAGATAATAGCTGTATTGTATAAACAAGTTACCCATAGAAAACGTAACTTGTAGTAGAATTACCGTCTAAAGAAAACGGGATATCATCACCACATACTATTATAATTCACCATCTATTATGGTGGGAATTATTCTTAAATACATTAGTCTTTGGACTTTACCATCATAAAAACATCTTATATAAATTAACTTAATTATCAATATTAAAGTAGAGTAAATGTGACCCTTCTATCACCTTTGGACATCTGGACAATGTAAGCCAGGCGTCAGGAGGAAGGAGGGGAGCCATTGTTGTGTCACCTCCGAAACGTGTGGAGCAAATTTGGCTCCTATCATATCTGGACAATGTCGGCCAGGCGTCAGTAGAATGGAGTGTTAGACATTGCCATTGTTTATATTGAGACCAGAGGCTCACACGGGAGCAAATGCGGCTCCTGTTAATTTTACTTGGACGTAGTGTTATGGAAACCAAAGGTGTACCATTGTCAACACGCTGTCTACAAATTCAAGTTAAGTGTCTATCCGAAAGCCGTTTATCATTCATTTATGGCCATTAATGTCAGGATATAGGGTGGCCCGGTTAGATCACGAAATCGCCTCAAACTAAAGGTAATTAAGCCAGGTCTTCAATGTTCCATGTACAGTATTTTCTCTGATATAGCTTGTCATATATAGGTATCTGGCTTTACAGCTAGCGCCCTTTTGACAGGTCAAGACGAGGAAGCAAGATTTTGTGCACCAGTTACTGGGGGATGGAAGCTACCTCAAAGAGGATAATTTGTTGTCTACACCCTAGTTATACCTGGTGGACTAACCTGCTGTACTATAAGATAAGGAACCTCTTCAATGTATGTAGTTAATTCTGGAGTGTGATTGGCTGCATATATATTAATTTAATAACCCCCCCTAATGTGTAGAGGATCGATTTGTGAGATTGAGATTATTGCAGAAATACAGTCCACTTATCATTATACAAATTGCTATCGAAGTATATAAATTAACGTAAATATAAATTCATATAAATTAAGGGGGCGATAGTTAGGGTTCATAAAAGTTGTTCTAGTGCAATGAAAATTTATTGACGTGTTACACGTGAAGAGCGCTGCAAGTGGTCCAAGTTTCAGCATCGCAGCCTAAATAGAGAGGGAGAAAAAAAAAAAAACTTTTTTTAACCATTTTTTTACATGTTTTAAAGTTGATATAACAAATACAAATATCAACTGATATTATTTCTATGATACTCAGCTATCACAATACTATATAATAAAGGTTGTCTAGTGGCATTATTATCCCAAACCTATTTAGTGCAATAATACAAATTTTCAAAGTTCACCCAAAAAATTATGCAACAAAATGATGTTTATAAATATATATAAAATCAATAAATGATCTTAGGGGAAATATATAACTTGAGTTTTTAGAGGCACAGACTCTACATATAATGTGCAAGTTCCATGTAAATTGAATAATAAATAAAAAAGTTATTCAACCATATAGTTGCAAATTAGTTACCTGTAAAAAATGAAGGTCAAAGTTCAGCCACCTTTGGCTGAGGTTGATGAACTACCAATTTCAATCAAAATTACCACCCTTGTAGATTGGCATTCCTTCAGTAAGGTGTGTAAGTTCCATGAAGATCGCCTGATAAAAAAAAAAAAAAAAAATTATTAAAAAAAAAAAATAAAAAAAAAAAATAAAAAAAAATAAAAAAAAAGACAGCAGCTTTATATTTACAATTATTTATGATATAGTATCAAGATATAAAACATAATACATACTAACCTAATATAATTGGTCTGAAATATGCAACATCTTGCAACATCAAGAGGGAGAACGTCTTGAGTTGCAGGTCTAAGATCTTGAGTGGCAGGTGCCGCAGGTGGTGTGGCAGGTGCCGCAGGTGGTGTGGCAGGTGCAGCAGGAGGTGTGGCAGGTGCCACAGAGGTGTGGCAGGTGCCACAGGAGGTGTGGGTGCCTGGGTGTGAGGCGAGGTAGTGTGTTGTGGGGGCGGGAGGCTGCCCTCTCTCTTCACTCAAGGGAACTCTTGTTTTGCCTCAGTGTGGCTTTACGCTCCTTCTTTACTTGGCTAACGCGTAGAGCTCTTGCCTTTAGAGCCTTCTTCTTGTCCGATACTATATCCATTGTGCAATATATGCAAGAAAATACGATCTGTGCGAGCGCGTCAGGCATGCGACCGCCGGCACAGACACTGAGAGGGTGACTAAGCCAGAGTAATCGGATTATAGCCCCTCCCTCTCACAGAAGACAGTTGCCAGCGAGTGTGTTTATAATTTGTATATGCATAACAAGATATTCTCCACTCTATTGCGAAATACTAGACGCTTACAACGTATGACGCATCACCCTACGGCGCACCCGAGCCGCGAGGACCAGATTTCGGGCAATTGCGGCTGGAAAATTTGCTCTAATTACGTTATTTATTATCATAACATTAAACGGTTTGCACCACGGTGTTGCCAGAACGTTGTAGTATTTTTATAAATTTTTCGTGTTTGGCCGAATTTTTTCGGCCAAACAATTATAACGCCACCTTAAACAAATATAAATCTCACAGGTCGGTTCCCACAACCATCGTCATCATACATCGCTCATCTGGTTGTGTGAGCGGGAGGCAGAGTGGTATGTACCCCTCTCTGGTCAATTAATCAGGTGTACAGATTGAGGTAAAAGATTATCAAATTCTCGTTCAGGATATCATATATATTTAAAAATCTCAGAGTGGCTCATTTAGGCAGAGGTAACGCATAAGGGATATCTTGACACATACACGCACACAAGTGTGCACACGCTAAAACAGACACACACGCGCGTGCACACACACACACACACACAATTGTCCAGTCCGGGGAAAAGGCATCTGGGATAGGACCTTACTATCCCCCCCCCCATCTTGACCCTACCATCGGACCTGACCTGACTTAGTCGCCATCTCCCCCCCCCACCCCCAGTCCCCCGCATCGCCCATACACACACTCTTCCCCTCCCCACTCTCCCTCTCTCCCACTCCCTCTCTCCCTCTCCCACTATCTCTCTCCTGCTCTCTCTCTCCTGCTCTCTCTCTCTCTCTCCTGCTCTCTCTCTCTCTCTCTCTCTCTCTCTCTCTCTCTCTCTCTCTCTCTCTCTCTCTCTCTCTCTCTCTCTCTCTCTCTCTCTCTCTCTCTCTCTCTCTCTCTCTCTCTCTCTCTCTCTCCCTCCCTCTCTCTCTCCCTCTCTCTCTCTCTCCCTCCCTCTCTCCCCCCCCCCTCCCCTTCTACTTTCTTCTCACTTCAGTGGAAGGGTCGGATCCCCCCCACCCACCCATTTATCACTCCCTTTCTCTCTCTCTCTTTCTCTCTCTCTTCCTCTCTCTCTCTCTCTCCCTCCCCCATCCCAACAGGGTCAAGCATGGCAGCCAGAGGTCCCAGGGGAACAGGAAAGAGCCAAGGTGACGAGATGAAGGAAATGTTCGCCCAGTTTCTGGAGGACATCAAGAGTGAGATGCAAGAAATGATGCAGGAAATGAAGAACGAAATAAGCAACCTGAAAAGAGAGCTGACAGCAGCAAAGGAGGAGATTAGAGCCCTCAAAAAAATGGTATCGAGGCTGAGAATCAGAAAACCACCCAGGGAGAAGGTGGTAATAGTTTTCTGGATGAGAATGCCACAATAAAAGCAACATTTGCGGAAATACTAAAAAAAAATAACTCTGAAGTAATGACTGCAGTGATGGAGGTGGCCATGAAAGCAGCCACCTCGCAGGAGGCGGCACGCTCCACTAGCCAACTGCTGGAAAGGAACAGATCAGTGGTTGCTGTGGGTATTAAGGAGCAGGAAGGAACTAATAGGACAGAGTGGAGTGACAAGGACAAAGCAGCAGTGAATGAAGTACTAAAGGCACTAGACATGGAAGGGGCTGAGCATAGCATTGAGAAGGTTTTCAGGCTAGGCCGGTACAACAAAGACCGAGACCGTATGATAAAGATAGTGCTTGCAAACGAGAACACAAAGGAGAAGATCCTATCAAGGAAGAGCTCCCTGAAAAACGTGGGAAAATTAAAAAATGTATTCCTCCAGAGAGACATGACAAGGGAGGAGAGAGCCGTGGCGGCAGAAGCAAGGAAGAGGCGCAGGGCGAGAGGGGAAAACCAGGAAGTCACAGCTCCCAACCCAACACCCCCAGAGGCGAGGGGGGAACCCACAACCAGCTACCCAGTAACACCAGAAGGGAGGACAACCCCGCCTCCCTCCACTGCATAGAAAACCCCCCTACCCCAAACCCTCCCTGCCCCCACTCAAATGTTCAGCAAAATCTCCCTCCCCCCACACCCAATCCCCACCCTTCTACCCCTCCCCTCCTCCCGAGTCCTCCCTCCCCCTCTTTCCTTCCCGTCCTCCCTCCCCTTTCACCCCATACCCTCCCTGTCCCTCCCCCTTCACTGGATCCCCCGCCCCTCATCCCAGTATCCTCTGAGACCCTGTTATCCACCTCACAGATCCTCACACCCATGGAACAGCCTCCCCCACCAGCAGAACAGTCACCAAGGAGGCGATTTGAGAAGGGACAGAAGAAAGTGAGCCTCAAAGCGATGTACACAAACATAGATGGAATTACAAATAAAGCAAATGAGCTTGGAGAACTGGTACTAGAGGAAAACCCAGACATAATAGCCCTCACAGAAACAAAGATCACGAAAACGATAACAAATGCAGTGTTCCCACAGGACTATTATGTTATGAGGAAAGAGAGGGAAGGAAGAGGTGGGGGTGGTGTAGCTCTGCTGGTAAGACAAGGCTGGGATTTTGAGGAGATGGATATTCAGGGCTGCGAAGGTTTCAGTGACTACATAGCAGGTACTGTAACAAATGAAGGGAAAAAAATTATAGTCGCAGTCATATATAATCCACCACCAAATGACAGAAGACCTAGACAGGAATATGATAGAAACAACATGGCCACCATTAACATAATAGAAAGAGCAGCTTCTGTTGCTAGCAGGAATGGATCTGGACTACTAATTATGGGAAACTTCAACCATGGGAAGATAGATTGGAAGAACAGAGACCCGCATGGAGGACCAGAAACATGGAGAGCTAAGCTGCTGGACGTGGCAACAAGAAACTTTCTAAGCCAGCACACCAAAGAACCAACAAGAATGAGAGGATAAGATGAACCAGCAATGCTTGATTTGATATTTACCCTAAATGAATGGGATATAAGGGAAGTTAAGATGGAAGCGCTCTTGGGAATGAGTGACCACAGTGTATTGAACTTTGAGTACCTGGTAGAGCTAGGACTTATCTCCCCCCAAAAAGAACTAGGAATCAAAAGGCTGGCATACCGAAAGGGAAATTATGAACAGATGAGAAGTTTCCTAAGTGAAATACCTTGGGACACAGACCTCAGAGACAAGTCTGTACAGGGTATGATGGACTATGTTACCCAAAAGTGTCAGGAGTGTTATGATCTCAGCCTGCAGGAGAAACGAGTCTCCCTTCTTGAGAGTTATTCAGCAAGCCTGACCTAACTAGAAGGTCTAGCAAGTATTGAGGTGATAACGCATATGTAAAATAGTTGGTTGGATATGTGTAACAGTTTGAGATTATGGGCAATGCAGAAGAAAATAGATAAATGACTGGCTAGGAGATGTGGACATTTTGCTGGAGGCTTGAGGCTCGCTTCTGGAGGACCTTGACCTCACTTGAGTGCCAGACATCGCAGGGGGAAGCCGCGCTTCGTTGAGCTCCCGTCAGAAGGGAACCCCTAGTGATATATCTCTAAGAGAAGAGAAGTGTGCAGACGTGCCAGCTGTGGAATCGAGCTGGGGACGTGTGGTCTCAAGTCGTGGACGATAATTAGTGAATATTAAGCCGCCCGGAGGCATTATTGTGGGCTGTGTGGAGCGCCCTGACCAGGCGCCGTCAGAGGAAAAGCGCCCTCGACCAGTTAATCTGTGGTAAGCACGATATACGCCAGTTCATAGTGATTGCATTGTAGTTGGTCGTGTGCCCAGCGACAGTAGCGATGTTTATTTATAAGTTAGACATGTTTTAATAAGGCAGAAGGCCTGAAATAGGAGAGTGAAGAGGGAGGAACACGGAGCGACGTCCGTCCTCTCTGAGCGCTGGCGGACGACTGAGGGAGCCGGCTCCGGATGGAGGAAGACCCTCCCAGCGAGTGAGGACGCCGCCGCCAGGCGAGGTGGAGTATGGACCCGCCCAAAACGGGGGAGTCCACTCTCACTGTATGTAGAGGACAGATAGAGGTTTGAGGCAAGCATATTGTGTGGTTATTTTTGTTTATGTGTTAAAGGGGAACATTTTATTGGAGTGTCGATGGGTTGCAGGTTTGTCTTTTGGGGAAGAAGTTGCTGAGAACTTCGAAGCCAGCAGATGAAGTAGCTGATGAGACTCCAAGGTAGTGGAGCAGAGGACCTCGAGCTGTGAGGAGAAGCAGCAGTGAAGAGGAGTGTCACGTGCTTCTGTAGAGGTGGAGAAGCACCATACTTGCTCGGGGAAACTTCATGGTGTAGCAGCCAAGAGAGCTGTGGAGGACCCTAGCAGAAGGGTGAAGCACCGTAGTTGCTCAAGGAAACTTCATGATAGCAGCCTGGAGGAGCTGCAGAGGATCCTGGTAGTGAAGCCCGGAAGAACCTAAAGAAATAGGGTAGTGAACTTCCAGAGGTGGAAGGGGAAGTTCTGGTGGATTACTAGTAGGGAGTTGATAGTGTTTGGTTGTCATTAGCGTGCAAGACGCAGTGAGAGGTGAGTGACTGTTGACATTCTTGCGTCAAGGAGTTTTTTTATACTGAAGTATCAATGAACATTTATACTGGTATATGTTATTGCATTCAAATGCTGGTTTTCTATATATATATGTTATCTTGCTGATGGTGTAACAGTGTGTAGGCTTGACCAACTTGAGGAAGTTAATAGTATCAGGTGGTGAACCAGGAGGTAGGATACCACTTGATAAGCTGATAATAGAGTTCTGATGGTATTGGAGTGCAACCTGATTGTGATATTATAGAGTATAGGATTCATTATTATTATATGTGTGTATGTATCGTGTATGTGCTTTCTTCAGTAAATGTGTCACAATTTGCTGGTGTTTGCCCTTGTCCTAGTGAGGCTTCCCAGGAGGTAGTAAAGAAGGAGAGAGAGAGAGAGAAAGAACCATGAACCACTGCTGTGGACAGGGTAGAAGGTAATATTAATAAGTCAAAGGGGGACCGAGGAGATCATATCACCTAAGGAGAGAGTGGGGAGTCACAGCGGCTCGAGTGGGTGTGTGCACGTGACAACGAGGCTAAGTGTTGGAGCCGCATCCCCTAAGCGTGTGACGTTGAGCCCCTCTCCAAGAGCCAGAAGCGCCAAGGGTGATCTCCTAGTATAAGCACTCTGCCGAGTTGTGGGTTGGGTTGTCCATAGAGAAGGATCGACGACGACAACACCAACCAACCCACAGTATATAATAAATTGGGGGCCTGTGTCCGGGAGAGTGAACTGACACACCCACACCCTGTCCAAGAGTGGATTTGTACACCCTTGCTGAAATAAACTGTGTGACCGCAGGTGTATATTCTCTCTCTTGGGAAGACTCACAGGACAAAGATGGATAAGGTGCAAGCATTTGTGGAGTCAGGCAAGCCTGAGGACTTGGAAGGTTGCACGAGGGATCAATTGAAACAGATAGCAGAAAAATGTGGCATCAGGTTGAAAGCATCTAAAGTAGCTGGGATGAAGGATGAGATCCTGAGGCAGTTGAGAGCCAGAAGTGAAGCAGCAGAACAAGGAGCCCAGGAAGGAGCTGAAAGTAGAAAGGAGGATGATGGGCAGGATGAAGTGAGATCCCAGGGATCGAGTAGGAGCAGCAAGAGTAGCCGCAGTAGTAGGAGTAGCCGGAATAGGAGCTTGGAGAGATTCCAGTTAGAGCTCCAGATGCAGCGTGAGGACAAGGAGAGACAGTTCCAGCTGGAAAAGATGAAATTAGAACTGCAGATGAAAAATGAAGCCGAGAAGGAAAAAGAGAAAACCAGGCTGGAAGTAGAAAAAGAGAAAACCAAACTGGAAGTAGAAAAAGAGAAAACCAGAGTAAGGGAACTGGAGTTGGAACAAGAGAAAGAAAAAGAGAAAGCAAGACTAGAGGTCGAAAAAGAAAAAGAGAGAACAAAACAAATGCAGATAGAAGCGAACAGAACCTTGGCTGAGCAAAGGATTGAACATGGGTTGCCAGAGAGCACCACCCAGGTATCACACCCACCAGATGTTAGGGTTAGGGAGAAGGACATTCCCTTGTTTGTTCCCGAAGAGGCAGAGAGCTTTTTCGAGCACTTTGAAAAAGTAGCCAGCATCAAGGAGTGGCCACAGGAGGAATGGGCCCAGCTGGTCCAGTTAAGATTGACCGGTGCAGCCAGGGAGGCATACACCCAATTGTCACTGGAAGAGTGCCAGGATTATGCCACGGTAAAGAGCAGCATTTTGCGCTCGTTTCAGTTAACCCCAGAAGCTTATAGGAAGCGCTTCAGAGAGATGGTGAAAGTTGGAGCATGTACGTTTGCTGAGACAGCAAGAGATCTGGAAAGACGATTCCAGAAGTGGATTGAGGCTGCTGGAGTTGGATCTTATGCTGACCTGAAGCAACTGATGGTCATGGAGAAGTTCTTGGAGATGATGCATCCCGAAACAAAGTTCAAGATCCAAGAAGCAGGGATAATGGAGGTGAAAGATGCCGCAGATAGGGCGGATATGATTACTGAAGCATACAAGAGCTTGAGGGAGAACAGAGTGAGAAGTGAGGCGAGATGCAGCAATGGCAGATCCAATGGAGTCTGGGGAGGAAGAAATTATGAGAAACCCAGAAGAGTCTGGGGTGAGAAAAATTTTGATAAATGGGCAGATAAAAGTAAGTACCCTAAAGCTCAGAAGAGTAGGTCGCGCACTTCATCTGAAAGTGAAGATGGAGGAGCTAAACGAGAAACTGATCGGTATCCGGGAAATCAAGAGTCCAGTAAAGCTCCACAGAGTACGAGTAGTACGTCTGGCCCGAGGAACTCCAATACGAGTGGGCAGAGTCAGAGCCGCTTTGGTACATATAGAAGAGATTTTTCCCAGATGAGATGTTACAATTGTAACGGATTGGGTCACGTGATGCGAGATTGTCGGCAGGGCAAGAGAGTTGTGACCCTGGCCATGTGTGACCCCCGAGGTAAATATACTAATGTGTTCCAAGACAAACCACAGAGAGCGAACTTAGTGAACGAGAGGTATAGGCCGTTCATGAGCAAAGGTTGGATCAGAATAGGAGGCCAACCTGAGGTAGAAGTTGGTATCTTAAGAGATACCGGAGCTAATCAGAGCTTGATTGCGAGAAGCCTGATTGGGAATGATCGACGGTTAGCTGGCAGGAGTAAGATGAAAGTATATGGGTTATTGTCGGAGAGTGACATGCCCGTTTGTACTGTCCAGCTAAGGTCGGAATATGTGTCGGCAGAGGTGATGTTGGGAGTGTGCCCCGACATACCTATTCCAGGAGTCCAAGTGATCCTGGGGAATGACTTGTGTGGGACAAAGGTGTTGCCAAGAGTCATAGCGGAGACTGTGCCAGAGGAGTGCCCAGAAGGCCACTGCACGGGTGGGACACCTGAGAGTGTGAACCTGACTGACATCCGAGGAGATGCGTCAGGAGACCGCCAAGCCATTGAGTACCCTGTCTCGGTAGTGATGAAGACAGAGGTGGCCGACGAGGAAGACACTGGAGAAGGTGAGACAGTGTCGATTAAACCGGTGGAAGATATCGATGTAGATATATCATGGCTGTTTGATGAAGGTCCAGCCCAGGAAAATGAAGTCTCGGTGAGGTCAAAAGTGAAGATGGCCCAGCCGAAGAAGAATCAGGTGAAGAGAGCGGACCTGAGTAGAGCCCGGACTGCTGAAATTAAGAGTCGGAAGGCGAATGCAACTGTGCTGAGTGGGAATGAGGAAAGATGTGGACAGACTGAGGACGGAAGTAGAACGTCAAGTTGTCCACGAGCACAGAGGCATCTGGATAGTAGAGTTAAGTTGTTTGAGGTGTCAGGAGTTGACGTGTTTCACAGAAAACCTGAAGAAAAGATAGTGAAGAAGAGTAGTAACCGAGAAGGTGAAATGAGAAGAGACAGTATGTGTGGAGAGATGCTTACGAGCACACAAGGAGAGGTAAAGCGACATGTACGGTCGAGTGCTGTTGGATGTAGCACAGCGCTCGGAGAAACTTTTAGGGAAAGAAGAAGAGTTGAAGGAGAAGAAATGGAGTTGTATAGAGGTGAGAAGTGTGGGAAGAGGATGATGATGCAAGCATGGAGGAATAGAAGAAAGCCGAGGACTCGATGGAGGTCAAACAGGATGAGGTCTCGGATATATGAGGAGACGAAAGGGAGGAGCGTCGGTGAAGACGATGGAGTGAAGTATGATGACAGGAGGCGAAAGTATAATGGCAGTAGATGGAAGTATGAAGACGACAGAGGAGGTACAGACAGTAGATGTCTGACTCTGGACGTGAAGAGAAGACGAGGAAACGGAGGGTGGAGACAATAAGTAGAGTGGAACGATGGAGTGCAGGCGTCCAAGGAGGACAGCCTAGCCAACAGGTGCCAGATAAGTCAGATCGTTTATGAGAAGATCATGTTTCTGGCGAGTTGTGAGCCAGATGTTGCAAGGAGCAACGAACTAATTGTAGACTCCTAAGGGAGTACGTAAGCAGATCAACCGTTCGAACCAATCGGTTGAAGAACGAGACAGTGTGGTGGCGGATGTATTATCCCGAGCCTAGCCACTAGAATAACTCTCAAAAATAAGGGGAGGGGAGTGTTATGATCTCAGCCTGCAGGAGAAACGAGTCTCCCTTCTTGAGAGTTATTCAGCAAGCCTGACCTAACTAGAAGGTCTAGCAAGTATTGAGGTGATAACGCATATGTAAAATAGTTGGTTGGATATGTGTAACAGTTTGAGATTATGGGCAATGCAGAAGAAAATAGATAAATGACTGGCTAGGAGATGTGGACATTTTGCTGGAGGCTTGAGGCTCGCTTCTGGAGGACCTTGACCTCACTTGAGTGCCAGACATCGCAGGGGGAAGCCGCGCTTCGTTGAGCTCCCGTCAGAAGGGAACCCCTAGTGATATATCTCTAAGAGAAGAGAAGTGTGCAGACGTGCCAGCTGTGGAATCGAGCTGGGGACGTGTGGTCTCAAGTCGTGGACGATAATTAGTGAATATTAAGCCGCCCGGAGGCATTATTGTGGGCTGTGTGGAGCGCCCTGACCAGGCGCCGTCAGAGGAAAAGCGCCCTCGACCAGTTAATCTGTGGTAAGCACGATATACGCCAGTTCATAGTGATTGCATTGTAGTTGGTCGTGTGCCCAGCGACAGTAGCGATGTTTATTTATAAGTTAGACATGTTTTAATAAGGCAGAAGGCCTGAAATAGGAGAGTGAAGAGGGAGGAACACGGAGCGACGTCCGTCCTCTCTGAGCGCTGGCGGACGACTGAGGGAGCCGGCTCCGGATGGAGGAAGACCCTCCCAGCGAGTGAGGACGCCGCCGCCAGGCGAGGTGGAGTATGGACCCGCCCAAAACGGGGGAGTCCACTCTCACTGTATGTAGAGGACAGATAGAGGTTTGAGGCAAGCATATTGTGTGGTTATTTTTGTTTATGTGTTAAAGGGGAACATTTTATTGGAGTGTCGATGGGTTGCAGGTTTGTCTTTTGGGGAAGAAGTTGCTGAGAACTTCGAAGCCAGCAGATGAAGTAGCTGATGAGACTCCAAGGTAGTGGAGCAGAGGACCTCGAGCTGTGAGGAGAAGCAGCAGTGAAGAGGAGTGTCACGTGCTTCTGTAGAGGTGGAGAAGCACCATACTTGCTCGGGGAAACTTCATGGTGTAGCAGCCAAGAGAGCTGTGGAGGACCCTAGCAGAAGGGTGAAGCACCGTAGTTGCTCAAGGAAACTTCATGATAGCAGCCTGGAGGAGCTGCAGAGGATCCTGGTAGTGAAGCCCGGAAGAACCTAAAGAAATAGGGTAGTGAACTTCCAGAGGTGGAAGGGGAAGTTCTGGTGGATTACTAGTAGGGAGTTGATAGTGTTTGGTTGTCATTAGCGTGCAAGACGCAGTGAGAGGTGAGTGACTGTTGGCATTCTTGCGTCAAGGAGTTTTTTTATACTGAAGTATCAATGAACATTTATACTGGTATATGTTATTGCATTCAAATGCTGGTTTTCTATATATATATGTTATCTTGCTGATGGTGTAACAGTGTGTAGGCTTGACCAACTTGAGGAAGTTAATAGTATCAGGTGGTGAACCAGGAGGTAGGATACCACTTGATAAGCTGATAATAGAGTTCTGATGGTATTGGAGTGCAACCTGATTGTGATATTATAGAGTATAGGATTCATTATTATTATATGTGTGTATGTATCGTGTATGTGCTTTCTTCAGTAAATGTGTCACAATTTGCTGGTGTTTGCCCTTGTCCTAGTGAGGCTTCCCAGGAGGTAGTAAAGAAGGAGAGAGAGAGAGAGAAAGAACCATGAACCACTGCTGTGGACAGGGTAGAAGGTAATATTAATAAGTCAAAGGGGGACCGAGGAGATCATATCACCTAAGGAGAGAGTGGGGAGTCACAGCGGCTCGAGTGGGTGTGTGCACGTGACAACGAGGCTAAGTGTTGGAGCCGCATCCCCTAAGCGTGTGACGTTGAGCCCCTCTCCAAGAGCCAGAAGCGCCAAGGGTGATCTCCTAGTATAAGCACTCTGCCGAGTTGTGGGTTGGGTTGTCCATAGAGAAGGATCGACGACGACAACACCAACCAACCCACAGTATATAATAGGAGGCAGTAAACAGGTTCATCCCGGCCCAAAGGGAAAAATCCGAGAAGCAACAGAAGAATCCATGGTATAATAGGGCATGTATGGAAGCGAAGAAACTGAACAAAAAGGCGTGGAGGAACTTCCGGAATAACAGAACACCAGAAAGCAGAGAGAGATACCAGAGAACCAGGAATGAGTACATCAGGGTGAGAAGAGAAGCAGAGAAAAATTTTGAAAATGATATAGCAAACAAAGCCAAGACCGAACCAAAGCTACTCCACAGTCACATCAGAAGGAAAACAACAGTGAAAGAACAGGTATTGAAACTTAGAACAGGCGAGGACAAGTATACAGAGAATGACAGAGAGGTGTGTGAGGAACTCAACAAGAGGTTCCAGGAGGTCTTCACAATAGAACAAGGTGAGGTCACTGTGCTAGGAGAAAGGGAGGTAAACCAGGCGGCCTTGGAGGAGTTCGAAATTACGAGAGAGGAGGTCAAGAGACACCTGCTGGATCTGGATGTTAGAAAGGCTGTTGGTCCAGATGGGATCTCACCATGGGTACTGAAAGAGTGTGCAGAGGCACTTTGCCTGCCACTCTCCATAGTGTATAGTAAGTCACTAGAGACGGGAGACCTACCAGAAATATGGAAGACGGCGAATGTGGTCCCAATATACAAAAAGGGCGACAGACAAGAGGCACTGAACTACAGGCCAGTGTCCTTGACTTGTATACCATGCAAGGTGATGGAGAAGATCGTGAGAAAAAACCTGTTAACACATCTGGAGAGAAGGGACTTCGTGACAAATCGCCAACATGGATTCAGGGAGGGTAAATCTTGCCTTACAGGCTTGATAGAATTCTACGATCAGGTGACACAGATTAAGCAAGAAAGAGAGGGCTAGGCGGACTGCATTTTCTTGGATTGTCGGAAAGCCTTTGACACAGTACCGCATAAGAGGCTGGTACATAAGCTGGAGAGACAGGCAGGTGTAGCTCGTAAGGTGCTCCAGTGGATAAGGGAGTATCTAAGCAATAGGAAGCAGAGAGTTACGGTGAGGGGTGAGACCTCCGATTGGCGTGAAGTCACCAGTGGAGTCCCACAGGGCTCTGTACTCGGTCCTATCTTGTTTCTGATATATGTAAATGATCTCCCGGAGGGTATCGATTCATTTCTCTCAATGTTTGCGGACGATGCTAAAATTATGAGAAGGATTAAAACAGAAGAGGACTGTTTGAGGCTTCAAGAAGACCTAGACAAGCTGAAGGAATGGTCGAACAAATGGTTGTTAGAGTTTAACCCAACCAAATGTAATGTAATGAAGATAGGTGTAGGGAGCAGGAGGCCAGATACAAGGTATCATCTGGGAGAGGAAATTCTTCAGGAGTCAGAGAAGGAAAAAGACTTGGGGGTTGATATCACGCCAGACCTGTCTCCTGCAGCACATATCAAGCGGATAACATCAGCGGCATATGCCAGGCTGGCCAACATACGAACGGCATTCAGAAACTTGTGTAAAGAATCATTCAGAACTTTGTATACCACATATGTCAGGCCAATCCTGGAGTATGCAGCCCCAGCATGGAGTCCATATCTAGTCAAGGATAAGACTAAACTGGAAAAGGTTCAAAGGTTTGCCACCAGACTAGTACCCGAGCTGAGAGGTATGAGCTACGAGGAGAGACTACGGGAATTAAACCTCACTTCGCTGGAAGACAGAAGAGTTAGGGGGGACATGATCACCACATTCAAGATTCTGAAGGGGATTGATAGGGTAGATAAAGACAGTCTATTTAACACAAGGGGAACACCCACAAGGGGACACAGGTGGAAACTGAGTGCCCAAATGAGCCACAGAGATATTAGAAAGAGCTTTTTTAGTGTCAGAGTGGTTGACAAATGGAATGCATTAGGCAGTGATGTGGTGGAGGCTGACTCCATACACAGTTTCAAGTGTAGATATGACAGAGCCCGATAGGCTCATGAATCTGTACACCTGTTGATTGACGGTTGAGAGGCGGGACCAAAGAGCCAGAGCTCAACCCCCGCAAACACAACTAGGTGAGTACAACTAGGTGAGTACACACACACACACACACACACACACACACACACACACACACACACACACACACACTTAAATGTAGATATGATAGAGCCCAGTAGGCTCAGGAATCTGTACACCAGTTGATTGACAGTTGAGAGGCGGGACCAAAGAGAAAAAGCTCAACCCCCACAAGCACAAATAGGTGAGTACAAATAGGTGAGTACAAATAGGTGAGTACACACACACACACACACACACACACACACACACACACACACACACACACACACACACACACACACACACACACACACACACACACACACACACACACACACACACACACACACACACCGACACAAACAGTCACACAAACAGTCACACAAACAGTCACTCAGACATTTACATGTGCTTGCAAGTGCTGATTTAATGTGTACTTCAATAGAAAGTTACAAATTAATTCAAATTTTCAAAAGGTTTAACGACACAGATGAAGTTGAAAAACACATTGAATCCAGCTTTACTATAACATTCGGACCATAAGCACTCATCCAGTGCTTTACTGTAACCAACATTAGATTCATGAACACTCATCCATTCCTTATTCTAAGCAACATGTGAGTCATAAATACTCATCCACCACCTTACTTTAAGCAACATTTCAGTCATAAATACTCATCCACCACCACACTTTCATGAAACATGAAAGGAAGTTACAGGAAATTAAGCGAGTATCTGAGAAGTGTGCAATGGGAAGAGGAACTTAGAGGGAAGACGGACCAAGAAATGATGGACCAAATAAAACTGAGGTGGAAAGAGTCAGAAGAGAGATTCATACCACCATTAAGGGCAAAAAGTAGAACATATAATAACTCGTGGGTCAATAAACAGTGCCAGAAAGCAAAAGCAACAAGCAGGAGGGAGTGAAGGAAATTTAGAAGGCAAAGTATAGAGGTAAACTGGAATAGATGCCATTGGCCAACAATGACTTCATAAACACAAGAAGATTAGCAGAAAGAAACTATGAAAATGATATTGCCTCCAAAGCAAAGAGCCAACCGTAACTCCTACATAGACATATAAGAAGGAATATGACAGTGACCAGGTTACGAAAAAGGGGAGGCCAGTATACAGAAAATGATAAAAGAAATTTGTGAGGAGTTGAATGCCAGCTTCCATGGAGTGTTCACTATTGAGTCTGAACAGCTCCCAGAGCTAGATTGGGAAGATTGGGATTGAGAAACTACTACATATTGAGGTAACAGCAAAGAAAGTAAGAATACAGCTAGCATCATTAGATGTAACTAAAGCTATTGGGCCAGATTGAATATCACCATTGATGTATAGAGAAGCAGCACAGCCCCTCAGCATGCTTCTAGTCCTAATCTATAATGAGTCACTTACACAGGGGGAAGTGCCATGCCGGTGGATGATGGCAAATGTGGTGCCAATCCACAAGAAAGGACATAGAGGAGAGGCACTTAACTACGGACCAGTGTCACTCACAAGCATCCCTTGCAAAGTACTTGAAAGAATAATAATATTAGGGCTAGTTGCACACCTAAAAAGAATTAGGTTTGTAACTAAACAACAACAACGGCTTTAGAGCAGGGAAATCATGCCTGACGAAATTCCTGGAGTTTCATGATAATGTAACGAAAATAAGGCAAGACAGAGAACGATGGGGAGATTGCATATTTCTGGACTGTCAAAAAGCCTTTGATAAAGTACCACACAGAAGGCCATTATTCAAACTTGAGAGGCAGGCGGGAGTAGACGGAAACGCACTATGATGGGTAGGGAATTACCTGACAGACAGGTGTCAGAGAGTTACAGTGAAGGGAGAGGAGACGGACTGGTGTAGAGTAACAAGCGGGGTGCGTCAAGGATCGGTGCTGAGACCCATATTATTCCTCATTTATGTAAATGACTTGACTGCATTAGTCGAGTCTTTTATGTCAATGTTTTCGGATGATGCAAAACTAATGAGGAGGGTTGAGACAGATGAGGATTGTAATATTCTCCAGGATGACCTGAACAGGATGCATAGCTTATCCGACATAGCTTATCTGCTAGAGTTTAACACTAACAAGTGCAAGATGACGGAAATAGGGACAGGAGCCAGGAGACCGAAAGACCAATATACGATGAAGGGAAACTACCTTCCTATAACGTCTAGAGAAAGAAACCTGTAAGTGAACATAATAGCAAACCTAACTCCAGAGGCACATGCAAATAAAATAACGTCAGCCAAATACTCTACTCTGGCAAAAGTCAGAATATCCTTCAGAAACCTGAATAATGAGGCTTTTAATCATTGTATACAGCCTACGTGAGGCCAGTCTTAGAGTATGCCGCCCCATCGTGGAACCCCCATCTTAAAAAACACATACGAAAGCCCGAAAAGGTCAAGAAGTTTGTAACAAGACTCATCCCAGAGCTGCGAGGGATGAGGTACGAAGACAGACTGAAGGAACTAAAACTGATGAGGTTAGAAAAGAGGAGGGAAAGGGGGGGACATGACACAGACCTATAAAATACTTAAAGGGATTGATAAGGTGGAAACAGGAAATGTTTACAATGAATAACAACAGAACAAGGGGCATGGATGAATTATTGTCTAAGATGTGTCATAGAGATGTTAGAACACTCTCTTTTAGCATAAGGCAAGTGAGTAAATAGAATGACCCAAAGGAGCAAATTATAGAGGCTAATTCCATTCATAATTTTAAAAGCAGGTACTTCGAGGGTGAGGTGAGTTACTTTTCCCTGAAGGTGAGTCAGGTCAGGAGTCATTGTGTAACGGGGGCCAACCTTTAACCTCACTTAAACTGGTTAAATGCTGGTCGTTAATTAGCTGTTCTTATTGTACACCAAAATTCTTAATTTAACCTTCAGTCCAACTCCCCGAACCTGAATCATTTGATGGCATTGGAACCACAAACACGAGGACACTGTACCTTCTCAGCTACACTGCAACTCTGAGAGACTGCCGCCACCACCTGATTCGATTCTATCCTGAATTGATTCCCCCCTAACTGACTGTGAAACAGAAAACAGTCATTTAGATTCAATCTCCAATTGTGAGTCCCCAATTATGAATAGGTGGGATGAAGTTATTTTTAAAAGAGGCTTAACTAATACAAAATGGATTATTATATATATTAAATAAACAAGATTGCTTCAAAAGTTCACAGAAGGTTCACTTTGCAAACCACGGTTAGTGGGTTCCTTAATACAGGAACATATAAAAATGGGGGAAACTTACTAAACACAAATTTATTCAATCACTAGTTTAATTAGAAATAAAAGATATAGATTTTATAAAGAATGAACACTCCCTAACTGGAAACTTTCTATCTGAGGCAAAGGACTACACATAATGTTGATTCCTACAACTGTATTTAATACAGACAAACAAATACAGTAAAAACCTGGGAGTAGACCTAAAAAACCTAACTCCAGTGGCTCATATAAAAAGAATAACGTGAGACGCACACTCCACTCTGACCAAAGTCCGAACATACTTCAAAAACTTGAATAAGGAGACTTTTAGATAAAGTTATTCTGCCTATGTGAGGCCAGTCTTAGAGTATGCCGCCCCACCGTGGAGACCCCATCTTAAAAATTACATATGGAAGTTCGAAAAGGTGCAGAAGTTTGTAACTAGACTCGTCCCAGAGCTACGAGAGATGAGGTTCGAAGACAAGCTGAAGGAACTAAAACTGACGATGTTAGAAAAGAGGAGGAAAAAAGGGGACATGATACAGACGTATAAAATACTTATGGAATTGACAAGGTGGAAACAGAGGAAATGTTTTCAAAGAATAACAATAGAACAAGAGGGCACGGATGAAAGCTTGAGACTCAGATGTGTCATAGCGATGTTAGAATTTTTTTTAGCGTAAGTACAGTGAGTAAATGGAATGACCTAAAGGAGCAGGATGTAGAGGCTAACTCCTTTCATAATTTTGAATGTAGGCATAATAGAGAAATAGGTCAGGATTGATTGCATTAATTAAACAACAAAAGGCTTCTAGCCTTTTACACGAGGTACAAAAGATATAGCTCGATTCTGTAGGCTCAAATAGGTTAGTACAAATAGGTGAGTACACTAAACAACAAATGTTATTTGTGGAGACTGAAAGATGTAGCTGCGGACTTGAGCCTCCCATTAACACTTCAGCGCTTCACTGAAAAAGAGAGAGTTGCCAAAGGAATGGAAGACAGACAATGTAGTGCCAATGTGCCAGAATGAAAGGACACAGGAGCCACTAAACTACACAGTAGCTTCATTATCCACCATTCTCAGTTAGGCGCTAGAGAAGCTTGCAAGGAAACGTCTCTTGGAACACTTAAGAAATTAGGATTTCTCTCAAAGTATCAGCATGGATTCTTTTAAGGCAGATAATGCCCTATGAGTTTATAAGCGTTATGTTTAGAAAACAATTATAAAACTAGGGAGAAGAAGGGTTAGCTGCCGGTATTTGCATTGATAATCATCAAACGTGGAACACAGTTCCATTTAGTAGGTCCCCATTCCAAAATTGAAGACCAGAATTTCATAACTAAAGGAGTGCTGGTGTGGAGGAGAGAACATATCATTGGTTGAAAACAGAGGGTAATGCTGAATAAAGAGAAATCAGCGGCGAACAGTTGCAAGTATTAAAAAACGCAAGTAGTGTTCCCCCGTGAGTTCATGTGTGGGTCATTCAGATTGTGACATATGTCATCTAACTGTCAGAAGAAAGTCTTAAGTATCGTTATTTGGGAATTTTGCATAATTGCTGCGATTTAGAAACGAAGACGTTTGAGGGAGAGTATGAGGAGATCTAGTTGTGCTCAAGCAGTGGACGGACAGATGGTCACTTTCCTTTAACACTGACCAATGCAAAGATCTAAACATAGGTGAGACGAAAAGAAGGCACCAGGAATAGTATAGGCTAGAAAAGTATTTCTTGATTCTGTTAACACAACAAGGTGAAGACTGCTAGGATGGTACACGTGCACATGGACAGATAATTTACATCAAAGTTATGAGTAACTTTAGTTGACCAAAAGACTATTATCTAGGCAACGCAGTGTCCCGAACTTACTAATGTTCCGTAGTCACATCCATATTGAATTGATCTCCAATTTTATGTTTATGACTTTATATGTTGGTTACAGTAACGTGGTGGGTGAGTGTTAATGACTCACATGTTGGTTACAGTAACGTGTTGGGTAAGTGTTAATGACTCACATGTTGGTTACAGTAACGTGTTGGGTAAGTGTCAATGACTCACATGTTGGTTACAGTAACGTTTTGGGTAAGTGTCAATGACTCACATGTTGGTTACAGTAACGTGTTGGGTGAGTGTTTATGACTCACATGTTGCTTACAGTAACGTGGTGGGTGAGTGTTTATGACTCACATGTTGCTTACAGTAACGTGGTGGGTGAGTGTTAGTGACTCACATGTTCCTTACAGTCGCATGGTGAGTGAGTGTTTATGATCCTTATGTTGGTTACAGTAAGGCAGTGGATGAGTGCTTATGGTCCGAATGTTATAGTAAAGCTAGATACAATGTGTTTGACAAATCAAGAGTTGTGTGCTCATGTGAATGTCTGAGTGACTGTTTGTGTTGGTGTGTGTGTGTGTGTGTGTGTGTGTGTGTGTGTGTGTGTGTGTGTGTGTGTGTGTGTGTGTGTGTGTGTGTGTGTGTGTGTGTGTGTGTGTGTGTGTGTGTGTGTGTGTGTGTGTGTGTGTGTGTGTGTGTGTGTGTGTGTGAGTGTGTGTACAAATTATGCCTGGACCATACACATATATATAGACATTATATACGTTCCTTTCACATATTCAAACTCATTCCAAAGTTCATGAACAGTAACACGTCAACAAATAATATTCCTGTAAAATTTACTTATCTATTAATTTGATAACACTAACACACACAAAACTAGCCACACAGTCCAAAGCTCACGTCTTGGGCTGGACAGTATTGCCACGGTGTCGCTTCATATGGGTCGGCGTTCAATCCCCCAATCGTCCAAGTAGTTGGGCACCATTCATTCCTCCCTTCCCACTCCAAATCCATACGAAATCCAAATCCAAATCCATTCCTCCCTTCCCACCCCATTACGCCAAGTCGTAATGGCTTGGCGCTTTCCCCTGATAGTTTCCTTTTCTTCACTAAGCTCATCGTTATTTATAGCTTATATATATATATATATATATATATATATATATATATATATATATATATATATATATATATATATATATATATATATATATATATATATATACATATATATATATAACTGAAAACTCACACCCCAGAAGTGACTCGAACCCATACTCCCAGAAGCAACGCAACTGGTATGTACAAGACGCCTTAATCCACTTGACCATCACGACCGGACATAATGAGGTGATAGCCGAGGCTATTTGAACCACCCCACCGCCGGCACTCGGATAGTAATCTTGGGCATAGCATTTTACCAAATCACCTCATTCTTTGGGGCACACGTGAGGAACACAAATGCGAACAAGCCTGAATGGTCCCCAGGACAATATGCAACTGAAAACTCACACCCCAGAAGTGACTCGAACCCATACTCCCAGAAGCAACGCAACTGGTATGTACAAGACGCCTTAATCCACTTGACCATCACGACCGGATATAATGAGGTGATAGCCGAGGCTATTTGAACCACCCCACCGCCGGCACTCGGATAGTAATCTTGGGCATAGCATTTTACCAAATCACCTCATTCTTTGGGGCACACGTGAGGAACACAAATGCGAACAAGCCTGAATGGTCCCCAGGACAATATGCAACTGAAAACTCACACCCCAGAAGTGACTCGAACCCATACTCCCAGAAGCAACGCAACTGGTATGTACAAGACGCCTTAATCCACTTGACCATCACGACCGGACATAATGAGGTGATAGCCGAGGCTATTTGAACCACCCCACCGCCGGCACTCGGATAGTAATCTTGGGCATAGCATTTTACCAAATCACCTCATTCTTTGGGGCACACGTGAGGAACACAAATGCGAACAAGCCTGAATGGTCCCCAGGACAATATGCAACTGAAAACTCACACCCCAGAAGTGACTCGAACCCATACTCCCAGAAGCAACGCAACTGGTATGTACAAGACGCCTTAATCCACTTGACCATCACGACCGGACATAATGAGGTGATAGCCGAGGCTATTTGAACCACCCCACCGCCGGCACTCGGATAGTAATCTTGGGCATAGCATTTTACCAAATCACCTCATTCTTTGGGGCACACGTGAGGAACACAAATGCGAACAAGCCTGAATGGTCCCCAGGACAATATGCAACTGAAAACTCACACCCCAGAAGTGACTCGAACCCATACTCCCAGAAGCAACGCAACTGGTATGTACAAGACGCCATAATCCACTTGACCATCACGACCGGACATAATGAGGTGATAGCCGAGGCTATTTGAACCACCCCACCGCCGGCACTCGGATAGTAATCTTGGGCATAGCATTTTACCAAATCACCTCATTCTTTGGGGCACACGTGAGGAACACAAATGCGAACAAGCCTGAATGGTCCCCAGGACAATATGCAACTGAAAACTCACACCCCAGAAGTGACTCGAACCCATACTCCCAGAAGCAACGCAACTGGTATGTACAAGACGCCTTAATTCACTTGACCATCACGACCGGACATAATGAGGTGATAGCCGAGGCTATTTGAACCACCCCACCGCCGGCACTCGGATAGTAATCTTGGGCATAGCATTTTACCAAATCACCTCATTCTTTGGGGCACACGTGAGGAACACAACGTGTGCCCCAAAGAATGAGGTGATTTGGTAAAATGCTATGCCCAAGATTACTATCCGAGTGCCGGCGGTGGGGTGGTTCAAATAGCCTCGGCTATCACCTCATTATGTCCGGTCGTGATGGTCAAGTGGATTAAGGCGTCTTGTACATACCAGTTGCGTTGCTTCTGGGAGTATGGGTTCGAGTCACTTCTGGGGTGTGAGTTTTCAGTTGCATATTGTCCTGGGGACCATTCAGGCTTGTTCGCATTTGTGTTCCTCACGTGTGCCCCAAAGAATGAGGTGATTTGGTAAAATGCTATGCCCAAGATTACTATCCGAGTGCCGGCGGTGGGGTGGTTCAAATAGCCTCGGCTATCACCTCATTATGTCCGGTCGTGATGGTCAAGTGGATTAAGGCGTCTTGTACATACCAGTTGCGTTGCTTCTGGGAGTATGGGTTCGAGTCACTTCTGGGGTATGAGTTTTCAGTTGCATATTGTCCTGGGGACCATTCAGGCTTGTTCGCATTTGTGTTCCTCACGTGTGCCCCAAAGAATGAGGTGATTTGGTAAAATGCTATGCCCAAGATTACTATCCGAGTGCCGGCGGTGGGGTGGTTCAAATAGCCTCGGCTATCACCTCATTATGTCCGGTCGTGATGGTCAAGTGGATTAAGGCGTCTTGTACATACCAGTTGCGTTGCTTCTGGGAGTATGGGTTCGAGTCACTTCTGGGGTGTGAGTTTTCAGTTGCATATTGTCCTGGGGACCATTCAGGCTTGTTCGCATTTGTGTTCCTCACGTGTGCCCCAAAGAATGAGGTGATTTGGTAAAATGCTATGCCCAAGATTACTATCCGAGTGCCGGCGGTGGGGTGGTTCAAATAGCCTCGGCTATCACCTCATTATGTCCGGTCGTGATGGTCAAGTGGATTAAGGCGTCTTGTACATACCAGTTGCGTTGCTTCTGGGAGTATGGGTTCGAGTCACTTCTGGGGTGTGAGTTTTCAGTTGCATATTGTCCTGGGGACCATTCAGGCTTGTTCGCATTTGTGTTCCTCACGTGTGCCCCAAAGAATGAGGTGATTTGGTAAAATGCTATGCCCAAGATTACTATCCAAGTGCCGGCGGTGGGGTGGTTCAAATAGCCTCGGCTATCACCTCATTATGTCCGGTCGTGATGGTCAAGTGGATTAAGGCGTCTTGTACATACCAGTTGCGTTGCTTCTGGGAGTATGGGTTCGAGTCACTTCTGGGGTGTGAGTTTTCAGTTGCATATTGTCCTGGGGACCATTCAGGCTTGTTCGCATTTGTGTTCCTCACGTGTGCCCCAAAGAATGAGGTGATTTGGTAAAATGCTATGCCCAAGATTACTATCCGAGTGCCGGCGGTGGGGTGGTTCAAATAGCCTCGGCTATCACCTCATTATGTCCGGTCGTGATGGTCAAGTGGATTAAGGCGTCTTGTACATACCAGTTGCGTTGCTTCTGGGAGTATGGGTTCGAGTCACTTCTGGGGTGTGAGTTTTCAGTTGCATATTGTCCTGGGGACCATTCAGGCTTGTTCGCATTTGTGTTCCTCACGTGTGCCCCAAAGAATGAGGTGATTTGGTAAAATGCTATGCCCAAGATTACTATCCGAGTGCCGGCGGTGGGGTGGTTCAAATAGCCACGGCTATCACCTCATTATGTCCGGTCGTGATGGTCAAGTGGATTAAGGCGTCTTGTACATACCAGTTGCGTTGCTTCTGGGAGTATGGGTTCGAGTCACTTCTGGGGTGTGAGTTTTCAGTTGCATATTGTCCTGGGGACCATTCAGGCTTGTTCGCATTTGTGTTCCTCACGTGTGCCCCAAAGAATGAGGTGATTTGGTAAAATGCTATGCCCAAGATTACTATCCGAGTGCCGGCGGTGGGGTGGTTCAAATAGCCTCGGCTATCACCTCATTATGTCCGGTCGTGATGGTCAAGTGGATTAAGGCGTCTTGTACATACCAGTTGCGTTGCTTCTGGGAGTATGGGTTCGAGTCACTTCTGGGGTGTGAGTTTTCAGTTGCATATTGTCCTGGGGACCATTCAGGCTTGTTCGCATTTGTGTTCCTCACGTGTGCCCCAAAGAATGAGGTGATTTGGTAAAATGCTATGCCCAAGATTACTATCCGAGTGCCGGCGGTGGGGTGGTTCAAATAGCCTCGGCTATCACCTCATTATGTCCGGTCGTGATGGTCAAGTGGATTAAGGCGTCTTGTACATACCAGTTGCGTTGCTTCTGGGAGTATGGGTTCGAGTCACTTCTGGGGTGTGAGTTTTCAGTTGCATATTGTCCTGGGGACCATTCAGGCTTGTTCGCATTTGTGTTCCTCACGTGTGCCCCAAAGAATGAGGTGATTTGGTAAAATGCTATGCCCAAGATTACTATCCGAGTGCCAGCGGTGGGGTGGTTCAAATAGCCTCGGCTATCACCTCATTATGTCCGGTCGTGATGGTCAAGTGGATTAAGGCGTCTTGTACATACCAGTTGCGTTGCTTCTGGGAGTATGGGTTCGAGTCACTTCTGGGGTGTGAGTTTTCAGTTGCATATTGTCCTGGGGACCATTCAGGCTTGTTCGCATTTGTGTTCCTC
Organism: Procambarus clarkii; assembly: GCF_040958095.1. Lineage (NCBI taxonomy): Eukaryota > Metazoa > Arthropoda > Malacostraca > Decapoda > Cambaridae > Procambarus > Procambarus clarkii. The sequence goes on from NC_091150.1 coordinate 16,405,447, forward strand.
ACGTGTGCCCCAAAGAATGAGGTGATTTGGTAAAATGCTATGCCCAAGATTACTATCCGAGTGCCGGCGGTGGGGTGGTTCAAATAGCCTCGGCTATCACCTCATTATGTCCGGTCGTGATGGTCAAGTGGATTAAGGCGTCTTGTACATACCAGTTGCGTTGCTTCTGGGAGTATGGGTTCGAGTCACTTCTGGGGTGTGAGTTTTCAGTTGCATATTGTCCTGGGGACCATTCAGGCTTGTTCGCATTTGTGTTCCTCACGTGTGCCCCAAAGAATGAGGTGATTTGGTAAAATGCTATGCCCAAGATTACTATCCGAGTGCCGGCTGTGGGGTGGTTCAAATAGCCTCGGCTATCACCTCATTATGTCCGGTCGTGATGGTCAAGTGGATTAAGGCGTCTTGTACATACCAGTTGCGTTGCTTCTGGGAGTATGGGTTCGAGTCACTTCTGGGGTGTGAGTTTTCAGTTGCATATTGTCCTGGGGACCATTCAGGCTTGTTCGCATTTGTGTTCCTCACGTGTGCCCCAAAGAATGAGGTGATTTGGTAAAATGCTATGCCCAAGATTACTATCCGAGTGCCGGCGGTGGGGTGGTTCAAATAGCCTCGGCTATCACCTCATTATGTCCGGTCGTGATGGTCAAGTGGATTAAGGCGTCTTGTACATACCAGTTGCGTTGCTTCTGGGAGTATGGGTTCGAGTCACTTCTGGGGTGTGAGTTTTCAGTTGCATATTGTCCTGGGGACCATTCAGGCTTGTTCGCATATATATATATATATATATATATATATATTTATATATATATATATATATATATATATATATATATATATATATATATATATATATATATATATATATATATTTTGGTAGCAGTCTTTCCTGTAGACATATGTTATTATATATGACCTAAAAAGTAAGATTAATAACTCTAACACGAATTTTCTCGATCTTTCTTATGTTACTTTTCACTGTTGATCTGTGAATCTGCCCGAAACGCTTTGCGTAATAGTGGCTTTAGGCATTGTATGTACTAGCTCTTATCTATAAAGCCAACAAACTTTGTAAAATCTCTTTATGTATGTACCTTTGCCTAAATAAAAATTATTATTATTATTATTATATTATTAATTGAAAAATCAATTCTCCTAAATTCATTTTTATTTCTAGTCTGACACGACACTTGAGCGCGTTTCGTAAAACTTATTACATTTTCAAAGACTTTAGTTTACACACACACAACTGTAACTGAATAGAGCTTAAACATCTTCGATTTTTTATACCTGCATTTGGGTGAGGTGATATGTTACAACAGTTTTGGATGAGGTGAAAACAAACTTTCAACACAAGACAGAACACAAGCAATCCAATCCCATCAGGACTCTTATCAGCTGCTTATCAAGTGGTAGCCCAACTTGCCACTTACTCTACCAACCTCATCAAGTGGGTTAAATCTCAAAATACAATATGGCACTATCAGCCCTAGAAAGTGTATAAATATATACAGGTAACTCACCCTATGGCTATACTACTATAAACATCAGTATAAATATTCATTGATACAAAACTATCCAATCACTCGCCTCCCACTGTGTCGTGAACGCCAATGACACTCAAGCACTCTATCAACTCTCTATAAGTAGACAATAAGAACTTCTCCTCTATCTCTAGAGGTTCCCTACACGGAACGTCTTCAGGTTCCTCAACAATTCTCTACCAGGATCCTCTACAGCTCTTCCAGGCTGCTGCATCATGACGTTTTCCTTGAACAGCAATGATGCTTCACCACTGGTAATACAGAAGCATGTGAAACTTCACTTCACTGCTAGTCCTCACACAGCTTGAGGTCCATCTCCTCACTTTGGGGCTACTCTTCCTCAGAGTAAACTGCTCCTTCAACTGCCTTAGAGTTTTATCTACTAACTCCCTTTAGTGAGCTCGAAGTTCTCTCAGCAACTTGTTTCCCAGACAAACCACAGAATTCGAATTGCTCGCTGACGCCCGCTGGTTGGGCGCCGACACAGGGCGCCCTAGGTTGCCCACAGAACTGCTTTCAAAACTGCTCCGCACTCTTTCTGTAGTTCACGAGTTGAGCTGACACGTCTCCAGACATATTCCACACTCGAAACGTTCGTCCACTTCTTGAAGGTATGACAATCAGGGGTTCTTCTTCCACAAGGGCTCAACAGAGTGCGATCTTCCCTCACGATTTCTGCAGCTCAAGTGAGGTCAAGGCCCTTTGAAAGTGAGCCTCACGCCTCCAGCAAAGTCTCTACATCTCTTGTCAAATCATTTATTTATATTCTTATTCACTGCCCATACTTTTAAACTACTTCCCAAATCTAACATACAGTGTTTAACACATATATATCTGTATCTATATGTCTTTGACCTCTAAGTTAGGTTTGGTCTTGCAGAATAACTCTCAAGGGGTAGACTCGTTTCTCAGGCAGCCCGAGATCATAACACTCCCCTCACCTTATTTTTGAGAGCTATTCCAGTGGCTAGGCTCAGGATAATGCATCAGCCAATACATTGTCTCTCGTCCTTTTACCAATTTGTTCGACTGGTTAGTCCGTTTACGTACTCCCTCCAGGTGTCTGCAAATAAACCGTTGCACCTTGCAAAATCTGGCTCACAACTCGCAAAAAACATGGTCTTCTCCTAAGCGATCCGACTTCTTTCACACCTTTGCTTAGCTGTCCCCCTTGGACACCTTTGCTCCATCAGTCCACCCTGCTTACTGTTTTCCTCCACCTTTTCTTCCTCTTCTTGCACTCTTCACGTTCAGAGACAGACATCTACCTTCTGTTCCTCCTCTGTCGTCCTCGTGCTTCGGTTTATCACCATCACACTTCAGTCTCACATCAACATTCTTCACTCTGTCGTTTTCACGCTTCCATCTACTGCCATCATGCTTCCGTCTCTTGTCATCATGCTTCACTTTCTCGTCTTCACAGACGATCTCTTCTCTCGTCTCCTCATTTATCCGATACTTCATCTTCTTCGACTTCCATCGAATCCTCGGCTTTCTTCTACTCCTCCAGGCCTGCACTATCATCTTCTTCTCACAGTTCTCACCTCTACACAACTCCATCTCTCCTCCTTCATCACTTCCTCGTTTCCTTAAAGGTTCCTCAAGCACTGTATTACATTCGACAGCACACGACAGTACTTGTCGCTTTACCTCTTCCAGAGTGCTCGTAAGCATCCCTCTGCACATACTGTCTCTTCTCACCTCCTCTTTTTGGCTATCACTCTTCTTCACTATCTTATCTTCACGCTTCTCGTGAAATGTGTTAACTCTTGACATCTAAACAACTTAATTTCATTATCCCTATGTTTCTGTGCTCGTGGACAACTTGACGCTGTACTCCCGTCGTCAGTCTGTCCACATCCTTCTTCACTTCTGCTCAGCACAGGTGCATCCACCTTCCGACTCTTAATTTCAGCGGGCCTGAAACCTCTACTCAGGTTCACTCTCTTCACATTATTCTTCTTCGATTGGGTCATTTTCGCTTCTGACCTCACCGAGGTTGCATTTTTCTTGAGCCGGACCTTCCCTAAACAGCCACCCTATCTCCACGTCGATATCTTCCATTGATGTAGTCGACACTGTCACATCGTCTCCAGTGTCTTCTACATTTCCTTGAGCTAGGCTTTCATGAAACAGCCATGCTATCTCCACGTCGATATCTTCTATCGGTGGAGTCGACACTGTCATATCCTCGCCAGTGGCTTCCCTGTTGGCCACCTCTGCCCTCGTCACTATCGAGACAGGGTCCTCAATGGCTTGGCGGTCTTCTGACTCGCCCTCTAGGATGCCAGTCAGGTTTACACACTCAGGTGTCTCACCTGTGCCGTGGCTTTCCGGGCACTCCTCTGGCACAGCCTTCACTATAACCTTTGGCAACACCATCGTCCCGCACGTCATTCCCTCAAGATCACCTGGACTCCTGGAACAGGTATGTCGGGGCATACTCCCAACATCACCTCCGCCGACACATAGTCCGACTTTAGCTGGACAGCACATACGGTCATGTCACTCTCAGACACGAACCCCTATACCTTCATCTTCCTCCTGCCAGCTAACAGTCGACCCTCCCCAATCAGGCTTCTCGTAATCAAGCTCTGATTAGCTTCGGTATCCCTTAAAATACCAATTTCTACTTCAGGGTGGCCACCTATGCTGATCCAACCTTTACTCATGAATGGCCTATACCGCTCGTTCACTAGGTTTACTTTCTGTGGTTTGTTCTGGGTTACATCAATCTTTTTATTCTGAGGGTCACACATGGCAAGGGTCACAACTCTCTTGTCCTGCCTACAATCTCGCATTATGTGACCCGATCTGTTGCACTTGTAACATCTCATTTGGGAGAAATCTCTCCTATAAGTTCCTGAGTGGCTCTTACTCTGCCCGCTCGTATTGGAGTTCCTCAGGCCAGGTGCAGTACTCGTACTCTGTGGGGCTTTACTGGACTCTTGACTTCTTGGCACGTATATAGTTTCTCGTTTAACTTCTTCATCCTCACTTTCAGAGGAAGTGTGCGACCTACTCCTCTGAGTTTCAGGATGCTTGCGATTACTCGTCCATCTATCAAAAATTTTCACACCTCAGTCCCCTCTGTTTCTGCCATAACTTCTCCCTCCTCAGACTCCACTGGGTCAACCATTGCTATGTCTCGCCTCACGTCTCACTTTGTTCTCCCTTAAGCGTTTGTACGCTTCTGTAATTATGTCCGCTCTATCTGCGGCATCTCTTACATCATTTACCCCCTGCCTCTTGAATCTGGAACTTTGTCTCGCGGTGCATCATTTCTAGGAACCTTTCCATGCCCATCAATTGCTTTAGGTCAGCATAAGATCCAACTCCGGCAGACTCAACCCAATTCTAGAATCGCCTTTCCCTTCCCAGCAAACACAAATCATCTACACAACGTTCGCCTATCTCTTGCCATAGGTGTGGGAATGATTTGCATTGAGAATGGTGCAGGAGAGCCTTTGAGAAACTTTTACTCAAAAAATCCAAACACAAAGGTTTAATTATAAATTGTTTTTCTACAATTATTTTCTTCCAAATGTAAAACAAATAGTTTTTACATGTTTAAATATAAAATTTATGGTGTTTTTTTGTAAAATTCATTAATAAATTGTGAATGATATATATTGGCTGAGTGAAACCTTTATAATCCATTTAGTTATAATTTGAACAGAAAAAAGTATTTTTCCAAATTTTCTAAAAATTGCTCTTTTTAACACAATTTGACTCCTTATACATTCCACTAAACACTATATCATGTTTAAATATATAATTTATGTATTATTCTCTAAAATAATTTATATAAATTATATAAGTTGCTGGAAAGTGGTGTTAAGGATTTTGAAAACATTTTGTTGTGTTAATATGTTCTTATTAACTATGTCTCAAGTTCACAGTTTATCAAACAAGAATATTAACATTCGTCAACTCTTAAAATCTTATATGTTATCTTGCTGGTGCAAAAAAGGGTGAATCTTTAGGAACAGCTATAGTATCTATATATCACAAATGGTGTTTTCCCTAACTCAAACAATGTAGGGTTTATTATTCTACACATATTTCTAATGACTCTTAGATGTTTACATTCTCTGAAGTATAATTGTGAAGGCTGTGTCCATCACTCTCAACACAGATTCTTAAACTCGTCTCTGCAGGTTCAACTATATAATTAGTTTCCATTTTGAATTTCCATGGACATTTGTATCCAAAATGAAACCAATGTGGTTTCCTTCAGCGCCTTCAGCCAGCACATTTGCTCATTCATTTCCACAGATTCCAACAAGGTAGGGGATTTACAGAAATTTGTATATTCATATTGTTATATATTAAAAATATGAATGCAGTTCAATATGATAAGACAAATACATGAGTTTATGATAAATTCGTTTTCTGTGATATACCATTGATATGCTCTTTTTTTCTTTAAACGGCAGACTAAACTAAAGTGCTCACATCAACAGATTTGATGTATAAATGGTCAACGCTCAACAGAGTTAGTATAAATGTATTAGTATAAATCTTACTTGTCTCATTGTTAATTCACATTCAATGTCAACTTGTGGTTTTGATGTGGCACGTTTGGCCAAGACACCCCACCCCATTATGCACCCCATACCCATCTTGTGGGCGGTTGTGGAAAGGGTTACAGAGGCACATAATGGGCTCAGGGACTGAAGCCCACAATTCATTTAGCTAAGCAAGTTACAATCTTGATGAGCTAGTTACAAAATTCAATATAAGTCATCACATCAACAATGGGTTCGAGATCGACCTCAAGTACAGGTTCTAAATTAAGCAACTGACATATGTGGAGAGCTAGTATCAAAATTTATATGTTTGTCCTGCACACCGTCCCCCATCCAGTGGGCAGCGGTGGATAGGTTACAATCACTTAGTTGTTATCTACAGTTAGCAAACTGGGGATATTTGGCTAAAATTTCTGGTAGCAGATCATTTTGAATGAAATATTGACACATCGCTGGAACATTGGTTATAGAATTGTCTCTAAATTCATGTATCTTTTCGCACTCCATCACATAGTGACGGAGGGTGTGCGAATAATTTTGTTGACACAGTTTACATTTGGTCAGGTCTACATCAGCAGATAATGAGAATTCCCAGAGATACTTGTAACCGAGTCTAAGCCGAGCAGTAGTAACATCTAGAAGTCTGCTGATTTTATTGGATGATCCATAGATGTGTGGCTCCTCTTGTATGATATGTATGATAGATGGAATTACTAGTTCCAGTTTCTAGGCAGGCGATGAGTACTCACAATAACCTTAATTAAGCGTCAAAACAAAAATGTGTATACTCTTTTTACTCTCCTGACCTTAGTTCTCGAGCTATGTATTTCATTTTGGTACCAACGTGTTCGCAATAACATTCTCTAGAAGAAAATCAGCAAAAACGGTCACCAAAAGTTATATGAATACCAGCACCCAATAAATACCTACGTAGATGACTCGCCGTGAGTGCCCAAGAGCAACAAAATGTTTTTACTCTTGGGATTGTTATCACTTCCACACTTGTCCTACAGCGTTAATTTTGGTATCAATGTACTCGCAATGAAATTCCCAACACGGTGATATGAATATAAACGTAGAATAATGGTCGCTGCCCACCCGCAAGAGTGTGGGAAGTGGCGGAACTGTTACCCAGTATTGGTGACAAGACGACACATGGGCGATACAGTGCTTTGAAAGTTTATAATTATATCACTGTCCTGACATTATTATTGTATGTACGTCATTCATTTTTGTGCCAATGTTTTCGCAATAGAATGTTCTATGAGCCCGTAGGTAAAAAAGAGCAACAAAGCGTAAGATAGAATAGCACCATATATAAAACAACGCTGGTACATATCAGTGAGCGTCAAACACACACGAAATGTGTGTGTTTGATGGTGGTCAAACGATGTTTGATGTGTTTGATCAGGTGATGTCCTGATCCGCATAATTAAAGTATGAATTATGTTGAGAAAAAATAAGAAAAAAGGGAAAAAACAGGGGTGGGAGAAACATGACAGAAAAAGAGTAAAAATACAATTTGGTCAACAAAACAGCATTGTTTAAAATAAAAGATATGGATTGACATTTTGGGGGTTAGGTTGGTAGGTTACATTGAGTTAATTAGGTAGTACTTAGTGTTTATCTGTTATAGATAGGAGCTGCCTGGTATGGGCCAATAGGCCTTCTGCAGTTACCTTTGTTTTTATGTTTTTGCCCTGTAACCTAAATGGTTAGAGAGGCACATATATGGGCTTAGGGACTGAACCCCACACTACATTTAGCTAAGCTGGTTACAATCTTGATGATATAGTTACAAAATTCTGTATAAGTCGTCACATTATCAATGGGTTCGAGATCAACCACAATTTCCTGAATAGATATAACAAAGGGGATATTAATAGGGTATTAAAATTGTCAACACAAGATAGAACACGAAACAATGGGTATAAATTGGATAAGTTTAGATTTAGGAAAGACTTGGGTAAATACAGGTAAATAAATACAAATTTATAAATAAATCTATAAATCCAACATTATGTTTGTAAATCAACTATGTATGTATGAAAAAAAATGACTAATACGTTCGGCGAATGACTTTGACTTCAACTTCACTTTGACTTCGTTCATGTCATCGTATTTTCCGTAATATATAAAGGTTATGACAATGCAATTATATTATTGTGTGCAAATAAGTTTGAAATTTCATGTACCCTAAAAATATTAAAATAAAGAATAAGAATAATTAAATAATTGTTGTAGTAAATTGTCACACGTTCATCATACGCAAACGAACACACAGTTTGGAGCGTCAGTACAAGACCGCCGCCATTTTAAAACACGGCTTCGAATGTAAGTAATGTTTTTCTCGTACTAACACTGTGTTATACAATAGATTTGGTCTTGAATTCACAAATTTAGTTGTTACATCTGACAGAGTATGTTAGACGGTGTAATGCTGGTCCATGTTAACGTATTTGTGGGCTTGGTTGGTTTAAATGTGGAGGCGAGGCCTGGCAGTGCTGGTGTATGTGGAGGCGAGGCGAGGCCTGGCAGTGCTGGTGTATGTGGAGGCGAGGCCTGGCTGTGCTAGTGTGTATGTGGAGGCGAGGCCTGGCTGTGCTAGTGTGTATGTGGAGGCGAGGCATGTACAACACTCCCCAATAGGAAGAAAACCCACTGGGTTCTAGGCTAGGTTAGGCTTATCTGTAATAATTGAATTAAGCCTAGCAAAGCCTAGAACCTAGTTCAGTAATTTAAAAAATGTTGTAACTTGAAAAATGCCATTCAATACATTACACAATTTAAATATTTTCAGGCAATCAACACAACCCTCATGTTGGCTAACCCTCTCTCATGTTGGTCAATAATTTAATTATTTTTTTATGGAGTAATCTTTGCTGTTGAAATGTAGTCTTTTTGAGACTACATTTCAAATGTAGTGTGTGTGGAGGCGTGTATGTTAGGTATTACCTAATATACACGGTGTAATATATCTATCTGTGTGAAATAGATTAAATCCATTTATTTGATATTCAGCTAATAGTTCTGTATTTTCTACATTCATCCATGTTTTGGTAAGTGCAATAATATGTATTGTTTCATTGCAGATTAGAGATTCAAGATAGTTCTAGATTTCCGAAGTACTGAAACGCACGCCATACAGGCTTGGTGGATCTAGGTGCAAGGTAAAATTATTTACATTTACTTTTGTATTTATGTTTTGTATTTATATGCATATATGCATTTATATGCATTATTCTATAGAATAATAGATCTCGTAATAATTTTGCAAAAATAGTGGCATTTACTATTTTTAAAAGATTATTAAAAAATTTACTGATATGGTGCATTCGGAAGGGCGAAGAGGGAGAACGGCCTGTTGACATAGCTCGGGTGCAGGGGGGGGGGGGGTTGTGTAAAAGCCTGGTTTGTGCCTCGGAGAGGCTATGGGATCCAGTAAGTTCAGTAGAACTTCGGTTTCAACCCTTTTACCCTGTTGTAGCTCAGTCGATTAAGGCAGTGTCTGGGATGCTCCCGGACGCAGGTTCGAATCCTCGTCACGGCCCTTGTGGATTTGTTCATTTGATGCATCACGTTATTGTGATCTGTGTGTGTAATTCTTCACTTGCTACAGCAACAGGAATGTGTGTGTATGTATTTGTGTTGTTGAATATGACCGAAAGTGTAAGATTAATGATTCTAACACAAATCGTCTGAATATTTGTTTTTCTTCACAGTCGAGAGTAGTTAAAAAAATTTACTCGAGTTTATTTTCACACTTTATTTATGGTCCTTAAGTCCCTCTCCTTAATGCTGCTGCTGTTTCTCGCATCTTTGCATCGCTTGTATGTTTGGGGGTTTGGCCTCTTGCTATATATTGATTCCATTTGTGTGTGTTTGGGTCTCAGGCCCTCTCGCAATTTCTGTTGAACAAACCCCTTTTCCTAGTTCTGCATCTCTCCTTTGGTACAAATTTTGTTGTGCTTTTATCATATATTTCACAAAACTTGACATACATTTCATTTACTTCATGTCCTATCAGCAAGTGTTTGTCAAATTCTTTAAGGAAAGTTTATCATCCTGATTGCAGATCTCTAGCGATATTATGTCAACTTCTTGTGGATTCGCAATCATTATTTAATTTACCTTTAGGTGTTCTTTCACCAGCACAGCAACACTGTACCTCTCCCAACCAGTTTAAGATAAAAACTAAGTACTAACTAATTAACTCAATGTAACCTACCTTACCCCCAAAATGACAACCCATGTCTTCTATTTTAAACAATGCTGTTTTGTTGACCAAATTGTATTTTTGTTTTTTTCTGCAATGTTTCCCCCCCCCACCACTCTACCACCACATTGAGTTTAGTAGCTCTGTGCACGTCAGGTGCTGTTTAATATACAGACCTACTCCTCCATTTGACCTAGTTTCTCTATCACATCTATATCACTTTGTGCTTTAGCCCTGGTGGAGCTTGGTCCACCAGGCTGTTGTTTGGAGTGGCCCGCAGATCCACATACAGTCTGCATATGATATACAGTCTGTTGATCAATTAAACTACAGTAGTTAGTTTTTATCATCCGAATGCACCAATATGTGTTCATTCTTCCCAGATGAAGGAACTAGGTAATATTCATCATCTGAATGCACCATCTGATGCTTTAACACACTCATGATACACGAGAGGTTTAAAAACTTTTAAAACTTTTAAAACTTTTTGACCTATGTATTTAAAAGCAATTCTAAAGTTAAAAAGTGTAGCATAGGCCCCTCGCAGAATGTTCTTAATATGATCCTCAGGTTATAGTTTTCTATCTAAAACCACCCCTAGATCTCTTTCTTGATCAGAATTCTTTATAGATCTCAGTGGCTCGATCATAGAAACTGCTCTAAATCCTTGTTGGCCTGGATTGTGGAGGTCATTGGTCTCTATAAAACTAGTAATCTGACTCCTGATCACTCTCAAATAATTTTATTATGTGGGATGTTAGTGCAACTGGTCTATAATTCTTTGCCAATGCTTGTGTTGTGTTGTGTTGTTTTGGTAGTGATGTGCAATGTGTTGTTTTGGTAGTGATTCGTCCAGTTCTGGTAGTAGTGCGGTTGTTGTGTAGTGTAGTACTTGTGTGCTTGTTAATGACTTGTATTCCAGTCTTGTGGGTATCTCCTTTCCCCTACGGGCCAACTGCTTTGTTCTTACCTAGCATTTTGCTTTGTTTGGGTATGAATGTTTGTGTGCCGTATATTTTGCAAAATTTGCCATATATCTCATTATTTACTCCTCTGCCTAGCAACAAGTCTGTCTAATTATACTCATTAACTGTTTTTCAAAGTTCCCCATAGTGTCCTTTATTGAAATCGAGTTCATGAACCGTTTCAATGTTCTTATTTTCTTCTAGATTATATCTTAAAGTATATTTAAATGTTATTGTTATTATTGTTATTAAATGTTATTGTGACATTGCATTGCAATTGAGCTATGTTGTTTACCATACCGTTCATTTCGTGAGTATAAGTATAGATGCCACACTTGTGACAGGTAAAACCATGCCTTTTTTGAAAAACAGCACCGTCTGTTGCACGTAAGAGAAACCCACACTATATTATGTTGCGA
>NC_091150.1:16422119-16434619 GCF_040958095.1 Procambarus clarkii
GTGAGAAATCTTTAAAGAATTCTGATAAAGAAAGAGATCTAGGGGTGGTTCTAGATAGAAAACTATCACCTGAGAACCACATAAAGAATATTGTGCGAGGAGCCTATGCTACGCTTTCTAACTTTAGAATTGCGTTTAAATACATGGATGGCGATATACTAAAGAAATTGTTCATGACTTTTGTTACGCCAAAGCTAGAATATGCAGCTGTTGTGTGGTGCCCAACAACAGAAGTTGGCCCATATCTTAAGAAGCACATCAACAAACTGGAAAAGGTGCAAAGACATGCTACTAAGTGGCTCCCAGAACTGAAGGGCAAGAGCTACGAGGAGAGGTTAGAGGCATTAAATATGCCAAAACTAAAAGACAGAAGAAAGAGGTGATATGATCACTACATACAAAATAGTATCAGGAATTGATAAAATCGACAGCGAAGATTTCCTGAGACCTGGAACTTCAAGAACAGGAGGTCATAGATTGAAACTAGCTTAACACAGATGCTAAAGAAATATAAGAAAATTCACTTTCGCAAATAGCGTGGTAGACGGTTGGAACAAGTTAGGTGAGAAGGTGGTGGAGGCCAAGACTGTCAGTAGTTTCAAAGCGTTATATGACAAAGAGTGCTGGGAAGACGGTCTCATCCTGTAACTACACTTAGGTATTTACACACACACTAACTATAACTATATATATATATATATATATATATATATATATATATATATATATATATATATATATATATGTCGTACCTAGTAGCCAGAATGCACTTTTCAGCCTACTATGCAAGGCCCGATTTGCCTAATAAGCCAAGTTTTCATTAATTAATATATTTTCTCTATTTTTTTTCTTATGAAATGATAAAGCTATCCATTTCATTATGTATGAGGTCAATTCTTTTTTTATTGGAGTTAAAATTAATATAGATATATGACCGAACCTAACCAACCCTACCTAAACTATCTTTATAGGTTAGGTTAGGTAGCTGAAAATGTTAGGTTAGGTAGTCGAAAAAACATTAATTCATGAAAACTTGGCTTATTAGGAAAACCGGGCCTTGTATAGTAGGCTGAGATGTGCGTTCTGGCTACTAGGTACGACACACACACACACACTATATATATATATATATATATATATATATATATATATATATATATATATATATATATATATATATATATATATATATATATGTCGTACCTAGTAGCCAGAACTCGCTTCTCAGCCTACTATGCAAGGCCCGATTTGCCTAATAAGCCAAGTTTTCATGAATTAATTGTTTTTCGACTACCTAACCTACCTAACCTAACCTAACTTTCTCTACTACCTAACCTAACCTAACCTATAAAGATAGGTTAGGTTAGGTTAGGTAGGGTTGGTTAGGTTCGGTCATATATCTACGTTAATTTTAACTCCAATAAAAAAACATTAACCTCATACATAATGAAATGGGTAGCTTTATCATTTCATAAGAAAAAAAATATAGAAAATATATTAATTCAGGAAAACTTGGCTTATTAGGCAAATTTGGCCTTGCATAGTAGGCTGAGAAGTGCGTTCTGGCTACTAGGTACGACATATATATATATATATATATATATATATATATATATATATATATATATATATATATATATATATATATATATCGGACAATTAGGAAAAAAAAAAAAAAATTTAAATTATTTTACCTTGTACCTAGATCCACCAGGCCTGTTTGGTCTATGTTTCAGTACTTGAGAAATCTGGAAGGTCACATCCTCCTCCTCAACTTGTGGATGTGCGTTGATAGATGATTCTGTAAAATTAAGTTATTTATATAATAATAAATTCAGTATAACAATAATATTCTGTAAAATTAAAAGTAATTTATACATCAATCAGATAAAACTCTCCAGAGATGGTGATACACAACATATAAAGGACAAGCTTCAGAACAAAATATGCATTTAGGAATAAGGTTTTGTACATGTAGGTAGCACATGAGAAAATAAGTGGAAGGTGATCAAGTTTATATTAACATGTTAATGGCTTTGTTAAGGCTTTGCAAGAATGAAAAAATATTAATAATATAATATCACCTACCAATTAATTGTACATCATTTATAAGTCAATTATTTGCATTATTATTATTCAATACTAATGATATAAAAATGCATTTTTTTGAAATTTTGAAATTGAAATTTTGAAAATTTTGAAATTGTTCACAATTTTTGTTACACCAAAGTTGGAGTATGCAGCAGTTGTATGGTGCCCATATCTTAGAAAGCATATCAACAAACTGGAAACGGTGCAGAGACATGCCACTAAGTGGCCTTAACTAAATGCCATTAAATATGCCAAATATACTACATAAATATACATACTACACATGCACAATAATTGTCCTGGGACCTCTGATATTCCTAATATAATATATAGGGCCATCAACACACCTCCAGCTAGGGCCACCAACACACCTCCAGGGCCATCAACACGCCTCCAGGGCCATCAACACAACACCACCATCAACACACCTCCAGGGCCATCAACACAACACCTCCATCAACACACCTCCAGGGCCATCAACACAACACCACCATCAACACACCTCCAGGGCCATCAACACAACACCACCATCAACACACCTCCAGGGCCATCAACACAACACCACCATCAACACACCTCCAGGGCCATCAACACAACACCACCATCAACACACCTCCAGGGCCATCAACACAACACCACCATCAACACACCTCCAGGGCCATCAACACAACACCACCATCAACACACCTCCAGGGCCATCAACACAACACCACCATCAACACACCTCCAGGGCCATCAACACAACACCACCATCAACACACCTCCAGGGCCATCAACACAACACCACCATCAACACACCTCCAGGGCCATCAACACAACACCACCATCAACACACCTCCAGGGCCATCAACACACCTCCAGGGCCATCAACACAACACCACCATCAACACACCTCCAGGGCCATCAACACAACACCACCATCAACACACCTCCAGGGCCATCAACACAACACCACCATCAACACACCTCCAGGGCCATCAACACAACACCACCATCAACACACCATCCAGCCAGGGCCATCAACACGCCTCCAGGCCATCAACACGCCTCCAGGGCCATCAACACACCATCCAGCCTACCACCACAAGCTTATATATATACTACACATGTCTAAGAGCAAATAAAAGAAAACAGTTACCTTAACTATTGAAGATGCAGCAGGATTTTGTGGATAAGCCAGCAGCCGTCCCTCTCGACACGGTTTTAAAATGGCGGCGACTACCACAACATGCAACGAGCCTAAAGAATGTCCAGCGCTAGCATTATCTAAACGCTATTATATATTATCAAGCAATACGGAAATCTAAAATAAAAAAAATGATACAAATAATTGTATTAAATATTTATTTGCAATTACAATACCTCGGGAATATATTTTTGCGTTAGCAAAACATATTAAGTTCGTATTTAGTTTAACTCATTTAAATTCTTTACAAATAATAACCTGATTTTACCTGATGGCCATTAACATTAATGTTTTATGTTGATACATTTCATACCCTTATTATTTCAATATCTTTCTTTATTATGCACCCCATACCCATCCCGTGGGCGGTGGTGTAAAGGATTACAGAGGCACATAATGGGTTCAGGAACTGAACTCTCTAGTTTGTTTAGCTAAGCAAATAACAATTTTTGACGCTAGTTACAAAATTATTAATGTTATATATACATGTACACACTCTCATACATACATGTACATATATATATATATATATATACGTATACATATATACATACACATGCATATTTATACTCACCCACACAAATACACACATCAATAATCTCTGTGTCACTTATTTTATACATGTTCTTGTAGAACATTCTATTGCGAACACATTGGGCGCTGCCCAATAAACTCGCCCCTCGGGGCAAAATTATTTTTTTTTTTTAATCTTGGTGGAACATAAAATGGCCGCCTGTGTTTATGCTGTCGTCAGATGGCGCTGTGACGTCACAGATGAGGGAAGCACGTACTGCGCATTAATGCCTCGATCCCTCGTTATTTATTTATTTTATTTATTTATATATATACAAGAACGTACATTGGGGGGTTAAGACACAACATAGAGCTTAAGTTAGAATTATAATCTTGTAAAACCACTAGCTTGCATATATAGAGTTTCGGGCAAGTCCTTAAACTAATCTTTGAGCAAATTCTTAAACAGAGTTTTAGAGAAATAATTAAATGTAAAATTGATAAAAAGTGTTTAACAGGTACATTACAGCTTTACTTTACAAGTACAGATGATTTTAAGTAGGATAATTACAGTAAAATTGTCAAAAAATTGTTTACAGGTACGATGCAAGAATTTGACACAAAAGCAGATCAGAACAATACACAATAATGAACAAGGAATCCTAAGTACAATTAGGAAAACATCTCAGGGTTATACATTGGATTACTGAAGCACAATATGAGGATCATTACAAATAGTAATGCAGTAGAATATGCACTCATATTCTATTATTAAGTTAATATTAAGTTCCTTCCTCATGTTAAGTATCTTTGTGGTACTAGGGACATCCAAGGATTATCTTCAAGGCTTCGTTCTGCAAGTTTTCAAGCCCTTTAAGCTTTCTTTCAGTCATCAAGGCAAGCAGAGATGCAACATAATCCACTAGCTCCTTTATGAACTGGCGTTACTCTTGCGTTTTTAAGGATATCAGGGAATGTATGACACTCAAGGGATTTGTTGAACAGCAGTGCTATAGGTGGTGCAAGGGCATATGGGAGGCGCTCTTGTATACAATGGATGGGATTTCACTGATGTTCCCAGCTTTGGTTTTTAGTGAATGTATGATGGACACAACATCTGACGGGCTGACTGGTGAGAGGAGAAGAGAGTTTGGATAGCTGCCTGAGAGATATGTGTTGATATGTGTCTGAGTCTGTGGGATTTTACTTGCAAGGTTAGCACCAATCGATGAAAAGAAGCTATTAAATTCATTCGCCATTTCTAAGTCAGATGACAGTGTAAGGCCATCCTTAGAGAGTGTTATCTGGTTGTGGGAGTGTTGTTTAGTTCCCAGGATGTTAGAGATGGTATTCCATGTGCTTTTCATGTTGCCTTTTGCTTCTTTGAATCTAGTCTCATAATATGAAAGTTTTGCTTTTCTTATGATACTGGTAAGCACTGACGAGTACCTTTTAACTACTTCCATTGGAATTAGGCCACTCCTAAATTTCTTTTCGTATTCATGTTTTTTGTTGATTGATTTAATTATGCCACTTGTGAGCCACGGGTTATTTTTTCTTTTATCAGTTACTTGTTTGGTAAGGAGGGGACAGTGAGTGTTGTAGAGGCTTAGAGTTTTGTAGAGAAAGAGGTTAGTTGATGAGTTTATATCCTGTGAATTATTAAATTCAGATTCCCAGTTAATATTGTGAAGTGCATTAGAGAGATTGCCTAAAGCTGATTCACTATGTAGCCTGAATGAAAGTTTTTTGGTTTCTGGTGGTGATGTGTCAATGTTTGCTATGAGGAAAGTAGGATAGTGGTCAGTTGTTCTGTCATAAATTACCCCAGATGTAAGGGGAGCTGTTATATTAGTCCAAAGGTGATCCAGGGTAGTGGCAGATGTTTGAGTGACTCGGGTGGGCTTGGTGATTGTGGGGATTAGCATACAGGAGTGCATGCTGTTACGGAAATAGTCAACTTGAGGGTTGTTTTCAACATTCAATAAAGAAATTCTGGAGGGCTTCTGTGCAAGGGTTAGGATGAGCTAGCCTAAGCATTTTTATACCAATTTGACAGTTATTTTCAGTAACACGATAAACAACGCTCGGAATATTAAGTTCCTTTCTCATATTAAGTATCTTTGTGGTACGAGGGCACCCAAGGATTATCCTCACGGCTTCGTTCTGCAATTTTTCAAACCCTCCAAGCTTTCTTTCAGGATGCCTTAAAGTTAGTTTAGTTCATTTATTATGCATCCCATACCCATCTTGTGGGCGGTAGTGGAAAGGGTTGCAGAGGCACATAATGGGCTCAGGGACTGAACCCCACAATTCATTTAGCTAAGCAAGTTACAATCTTGATGAGCTAGTTACAAAATTCAGTATAAGTCGTCACATCAACAATGGGTTCGAGATCGATCACAAGTACAGTTTCTAAATTAAGCAACTGACATATGTGGAGAGCTAGTGTCACAATTGATATGTTTGTCCTGCACACCGCCCCCCATCCAGTGGGCAGCGGTGGATAGGTTACAATCACTTTGTTACTACTTACAGTTAGCAAACTGGGGATATTTGGCTAAAATTTCTGGTACCAGATAATTTTGAATGAAATATTGACACATCGTTGGTACATTGGTTATAAAATTGTCTCTGAATTCACTATCACATAGTGACGGAGGGTGTGCGAATAATTTTGTTGACAGTTAACATTTGGTCAGGTCTACATCGGCAGATAATGAGAATTCCCAGAAATACTTGTAACCGAGTCTAAGCCGAGCAGTAGTAACATCTAGAAGTCTGCTGATTTTATTGGATGAACCATAGATGTGTCGCTCCTCTTGCATAATAGTATTGAACGAAAGTTAATCTCCCCAAACAATTTCGCGTTTTGAGCAAGTTACCCCTCCACTCTCTCCATTTTTTTTTGGACATTCCCTGGTAGTGTGCGGAAATACTGAAAAGTGTATACTCTTTTCAACTTTGTCACCTTAATTCTCGTCCTATGTCTTTCATTTTGGTATCAATGCGTTCGCAATAGAATTCCCAACAGAACTATGTGCATATAATGTCAAAGACAGCAGCGCGCTCCACCCGCCGACAAGATGAATGTAGGCCAAGGGTACCAGAAAAAGAAAGCTGAGCGTGATAATACTGAAAAGTGTATACCCTTTTCAACTTTGTTACCTCAATTCTCATCCTAGGTTTTTCAATTTAGCATCAATGTGTTCGCAATAGAATTCTCTACAGGACTAAAGGCATATAAACTCCAAAAGCCCGGCTTACCATCCGCAACAAACAGAGAAAGCGAGAGCGTGTTACCAGGGAGCGCACAAGAGCGATAAAATGTATACACTCTTTTCATTCTGGTCACCTCAATTGTCATCCTAGGTCTTTCATTTTGGTATCAATGTGTTCGCAATAGAATTTCCAACCGGAATTTATGCATGAAATGTCAAAAACAGCAGCGTGCTCCACCCGCTGACGTGATGAAAGCACGGCGGACCATCCACACAAAACAGAGAAAGTGAGAGAAAGTAACCTGGGAGCACTCTAGTGCAATGTAATGTGAACACACTTTTCACTTTGGTTACCTCAATTCTCGTCATATGTCTTTCATTTTGGTATCAATGTGTTCGCAATTGTATCTGCTGGCATTTTACCCTTTGCTTGGATCTGAAGGGTTTTAGGCTCACCACGATGCAATCTGATAGTACCACACGTGTATATACCTATCTTCAAGCAGCAATTCACTCATTCAAACCGACTTATAATGGTTATCCATATATAAATGGTAATCTTTGTTCTACCTGTTAACCTGTCATATGAAGAAAGATTGTCAAAGCTTATATTACATTCTCTAGAAAAGCAAAGAATTAGGAGTGATATATGGTAGAGGTGCACAATGGGATGAATGGACATAACAAAGGGGACATTAATGGGGTATTAAAAGTAGCAACACAAGACAGAACTCGAAACAAAGTGTAAAAATTGGAAAAATTTAGATTTAGGAAAGAACTGTATGAGTAAATACACTGGGTTTGTACCTTAAGGTTCATGTATGCAATATTACAGAGTTCCAGTTAACTCCCATGCATGCAATTAATTTATGTTATGTTTATGTTTTTTATGTTAAAATGTTTTTGTTGATTTGTTTGTATATTTTCATAAGTAAAGCATGCTTACCGTCTAATCCAAGTTTTATGATAACTTTACAATGTTTAAAACATAAAGTTCAATATATATTCTGGTTTTCACACAGGAATTATACGTTAATATAACATCATAATAACGTAATGATGTCGTGTAAATAACGTTATACTGACGTCATATAAATGTTATATTTATGTTATAAGAACGTAAATTGGATAGCTTTACAGAAAGTAAACAAAAAAAACTAAATGTTGACTGAAAATTATTTATTCTTAAATATAAAGCATGAAAACATTATAATACCATAGCATTTACTATTATTTTTAAATTTTTACATAAATCTTAAAAAACTGTGTCATAAGAATATATGTTTTTAGTTATATCCTTTGGTTTTAAGAATGTCAGATATACGTATTTATGTCAAAAGTTACAGTATTACCTTTGTGGAACCATTTAAAAACGTCCACAAACGTTCTGTGTTTGCTGGGTCATGAGTATAGTTTATTTTTTTATTTTTTTCATTTCATTTTTTTAGCTGTTCTTATTTTTCAGTGATGGGAATATCAGATCATTTGATGTTCCCAATTTTCTGATGGAAGCATCAGACCATTATAGAATGCATCGGATGAGGTAGTTTGGAATGGTGGGGAGGACGAGAGGGGGGTATGGTGGGGAAGACGAGGGGACAGAGGAGAGGGTAATGGTGGGGAGGACGAGGGGACTGGGGAGTTGGGGATGGTGGGGACAGGGGAATGCTGGGGAGGACAAAGGGACAGGTGAATGGGAGATGGTGGGGGAGGAAGAAGGACAGGGGAGGGGAAAATGGTAAGGAGGACGATGGGACAGGGAAGTGGGAATAGTGGGGATGATGTGGGGACAGGGAAGTGGGAAGGACGAGAGGACTGTGGAATGGGGAATAGCAAAGTGAATTATAATTATATATATTAATTAATTCTTATAAATTTCCAGAAGCCTGTATCAACACCCACACTAATGCAACTGAAAGAGATGTTGAGACAAGTATTGCTGATATGTTGAAGAACGCCCCAAACAAACTCGGTGGAAACAGATACAAGGTAAAGTTTGCCAATTTGCTGTAGTCTAATTCAATTTCTTTTTAGTAATCTTCGAGAACATTTATGCTATGAATAAGATAAAATAATGTAACTGATTTTGATTTATTTACTATTTATTATTTATTTACCGTTATTAGTATAATAGATCTCGTAATAATTTTGCAAAAATAATGGCATTTACTATTTTAAAAAGCTCGGGTGCAGGGGGGGGGGGTTATGTAAAAGCCTGGTTTGTGCCTCGGAGAGGCTATGGGATCCAGTAAGATCGTCCTTCCTTTCCTCCCTAGAATCTGGATGTAGCAGGTGCTCAATTGTCAAAAGTGAAAAATTGGTTTTGTCTTCCGAATGCACCATTTCTGTAAATTTGCTAATAATCTTTTAAAAATAGTAAATGCCATTATTTTTGCAAAATTATTACGAGATCTATTATACTAATAACGGTTTGATAAAATACAGTAGACTGCCTACTGGATAATAGTTCCAGTCCACCTGTAGACAGGGATCTCACATCAGCTTGTATATTATACAAGGATAAGATTTGATAAATTCAGTTATTTGACTGAACACTGGCTCTGTTTAAATCAGAGATTTAAACATACATAGTCTAACCTAGCTCCATAACTAACAGCCATTAGCCATTCATGCACAGCCATCAGCTGGGCCATAGACCGGCAATTTTGCTTTTTTCCCAAGCCGGTCTGTTTTTTTCGATGCCTCAGTGGCCCATGCACAGGTCCGTTCAAGGGGATTAAATAGCCGTTCTATGGCCCCAGGGTTTGTATTTTATCAAACTCTTATTAGAATAATAGATCTCGTAATAATTTTGCAAAAATAGTGGCATTTACTATTTTAAAAAGCTCGGGTGCAGGGGGGGGGGGGTTATGTAAAAGCCTGGTTTGTGCCTCGGAGAGGCTATGGGATCCAGTAAGATCGTCTTTCCTTTCCTCCCTAGAATCTGGATGTAGCAGGTGCTCAATTGTCAAAAGTGAAAAATTGGTTTTGTCTTCCGAATGCACCATTTCTGTAAATTTGCTAATAATCTTTTAAAAATAGTAAATGCCATTATTTTTGCAAAATTATTACGAGATCTATTATACTAATAACGGTTTGATAAAATACAGTAGACTGCCTACTGGATAATAGTTCCAGTCCACCTGTAGACAGGGATCTCACATCAGCTTGTATATTATACAAGGATAAGATTTGATAAATTCAGTTATTTGACTGAACACTGGCTCTGTTTAAATCAGAGATTTAAACATACATAGTCTAACCTAGCTCCATAACTAACAGCCATTAGCCATTCATGCACAGCCATCAGCTGGGCCATAGACCGGCAATTTTGCTTTTTTCCCAAGCCGGTCTGTTTTTTTTCGATGCCTCAGTGGCCCATGCACAGGTCCGTTCAAGGGGATTAAATAGCCGTTCTATGGCCCCAGGGTTTGTATTTTATCAAACTCTTATTAGAATAATAGATCTCGTAATAATTTTGCAAAAATAGTGGCATTTACTATTTTAAAAAGCTCGGGTGCAGGGGGGGGGGGGTTATGTAAAAGCCTGGTTTGTGCCTCGGAGAGGCTATGGGATCCAGTAAGATCGTCCTTCCTTTCCTCCCTAGAATCTGGATGTAGCAGGTGCTCAATTGTCAAAAGTGAAAAATTGGTTTTGTCTTCCGAATGCACCATTTCTGTAAATTTGCTAATAATCTTTTAAAAATAGTAAATGCCATTATTTTTGCAAAATTATTACGAGATCTATTATACTAATAACGGTTTGATAAAATACAGTAGACTGCCTACTGGATAATAGTTCCAGTCCACCTGTAGACAGGGATCTCACATCAGCTTGTATATTATACAAGGATAAGATTTGATAAATTCAGTTATTTGACTGAACACTGGCTCTGTTTAAATCAGAGATTTAAACATACATAGTCTAACCTAGCTCCATAACTAACAGCCATTAGCCATTCATGCACAGCCATCAGCTGGGCCATAGACCGGCAATTTTGCTTTTTTCCCAAGCCGGTCTGTTTTTTTTCGATGCCTCAGTGGCCCATGCACAGGTCCGTTCAAGGGGATTAAATAGCCGTTCTATGGCCCCAGGGTTTGTATTTTATCAAACTCTTATTAGAATAATAGATCTCGTAATAATTTTGCAAAAATAGTGGCATTTACTATTTTAAAAAGCTCGGGTGCAGGGGGGGGGGGTTATGTAAAAGCCTGGTTTGTGCCTCGGAGAGGCTATGGGATCCAGTAAGATCGTCCTTCCTTTCCTCCCTAGAATCTGGATGTAGCAGGTGCTCAATTGTCAAAAGTGAAAAATTGGTTTTGTCTTCCGAATGCACCATTTCTGTAAATTTGCTAATAATCTTTTAAAAATAGTAAATGCCATTATTTTTGCAAAATTATTACGAGATCTATTATACTAATAACGGTTTGATAAAATACAGTAGACTGCCTACTGGATAATAGTTCCAGTCCACCTGTAGACAGGGATCTCACATCAGCTTGTATATTATACAAGGATAAGATTTGATAAATTCAGTTATTTGACTGAACACTGGCTCTGTTTAAATCAGAGATTTAAACATACATAGTCTAACCTAGCTCCATAACTAACAGCCATTAGCCATTCATGCACAGCCATCAGCTGGGCCATAGACCGGCAATTTTGCTTTTTTCCCAAGCCGGTCTGTTTTTTTTCGATGCCTCAGTGGCCCATGCACAGGTCCGTTCAAGGGGATTAAATAGCCGTTCTATGGCCCCAGGGTTTGTATTTTATCAAACTCTTATTAGAATAATAGATCTCGTAATAATTTTGCAAAAATAGTAGCATTTACTATTTTAAAAAGCTCGGGTGCAGGGGGGGGGGGGTTATGTAAAAGCCTGGTTTGTGCCTCGGAGAGGCTATGGGATCCAGTAAGATCGTCCTTCCTGGCATTTTGCTTTGCTTTGGCATTTTGCTTTGTTTGGGTATGAATGTTTGTGTACCTTCATTGTATATTTTGCAAAATTTGCCATATATCTCATTACTCCTCTGCCTAGCAACAAGTCTGTCTAATTATACTCAATAACTATTTTTCAAAGTTCCCCATAGTGTCCTTTATTGAAATAGAGTTCATGAACCGTTTCAATATCCTTATTTTCTTCTAGATTATATCTTAAAGTATATTTAAATGTTATTGTGACATTGCATTGCAATTGAGCTGCGTTGTTAACCATTCTGTTCATTTCATGAGTATATTTTATTTTCTATTTTTTCATATCATTTTTTTTATCTGTTTTTATTTTTCAGTGATGGGAATATCAGATCATTTGATGTTCCCATCAGAAAATTGGGAAAGTCAGATCTTTTGATGTTCCCAATTTTCAGATGGAAGCATCAGACCATCATGGAATGCATGGGATGAGGTAGTTTAGAATGGTGGGGAGGACGACAGGGGGGATGGTGGGGAAGACGAGGGAACAGAGGAGAGGGTAATGGTGGGGAGGACGAGG
>NC_091150.1:16439619-16559619 GCF_040958095.1 Procambarus clarkii
GAATTAAAAAATTCTGTTGGATAATTAACCGCTTCATCTGCTTCCTCATCAGTGTCGACGGACTTGTATGTGACTGCCTCGCTTTGGATGTTAGACTGAATAATATTGTTAAGTTCTTAGACGTGTTTGTTCTTGCCCGCAAGAACCGCTCGTTCATTCAGCCAATCGTGATTCTTATAATTGGTTTGAATATTAGGAAATACTTTTTCAACCAATTCTTCTTTTGACGTCACTAAATTGTAGAAGTTATGAGGCAAAGAAATTCGTCCTGAGGTCAGATCAACCGGCACGTTTCCGTTCCCAATTTCCAACAATTGATGTGAGAATATCTCAGCTGATGGATCGTTTTGCAGCTGGACACGCAAATTTGTAGTTAATTTTAACGTCTTTACGTGGCGCCACAAAGAAGAATATTTCAGGAGAGCATTTATTTCGTCCGCTAATGTCGATCGAGGAATTACAGGTAATGTTTACTTGAAATCTCCTGCAAGCAATATTAATGCGTGCCCAAATGGTCGGATGTTTCCCCGCAAATCCTGTAATGATCGATCAAGAGCCTCGAGCAATTTTTGGGGGGCCATTGTACATTCATCCCAAACAATTAGTTTTCATTTCTGTAATACGTTTCCCAAGCCGGATGCTTTGGAAATGTTGCACGTGGGAGTTTCAATGAATTGCATGTTCAACGGCAATTTCAAAGCCAAAGTAGCAGTTCTTTCACCTGGTAGCAATGTCGCAATAATTCCGGACGATGCAGGAGTTATGCCATTTTTGGATCGCCAAATGGCTATGCCATTTTGGGATCGAAATGCTGCCAGAATCAATCTAATTAGAAAGGTTTTACAGATCCTCCTGTCGCATCTAGGATGATTTCTCCAAACTCGTTTTTTACAGTTTGAATTATTTGATTGTAAATGCCTTTTCGCTCAAGCAATTGAACATGAACGAAGCAGCAGCAGATCGATTCGGTGACGGCATTTCCAATTGATTTAGTACTTTGTTCACGATTTCTAAACACAAATTTTTAATCATTATCAACGCTTCGTTGTTGATTTCTGCTGTGAAATCCATGTTCATATTTGAATTTTCCTTGCGTATTCGACGGACAATATCTTCAGCCGTGTGCGAATTTTATTTCTCCCATAACTCTGTTGGAGATGAAGTAGAGCAGCCGGTCAATATGATTGCAAACAATGCACGAATTTGATTTGGATGTGATGTGTTGTACGTGTCATTAATGCATACGTCCTAGTGTCGGTCGTTATTTAGTAAATTCAGAGCTTGACATGCACAATGGAAAGTGGCATGTGTTACGTCGTTGACAAATCTCAATGGATGGAAAGACGTTGGTCCGGGCACATTAACCAACAGCATGCGAACAATGAAGCATTCATCTTGACTGGGATGCACGGTGTACAGTCTGCCTATCGTAGTTTGTTTGAATATGCCAGGCTGTCCGTTCACTCGCTCTCCTCGTTTACGTCGTTCAAATTATTTTCTACTGGCATTTCATGTGTAATACGTAGGCACTTCCGAATACAGCAGAGTTTTTGCAAACGCGTCATTTTGACGTAACGTGAAGAAAGCAGTTAACATTGTAGCCGGTGGATTCATAACTGTTTGTTGCACATTTGCAGCTGTGAAATAAACGTGTTGTTCATTTTTCTGTTTTCAAAACAAAAACAAAAAATACTAACGAAATATTTAAATTCAAACACAGATCAATCGACACAGCTCAATTTCACCACGAATTGCACTGAAAAATAAGAAGAACAGTTAAAAAAACGAAATTAAAAACAATGAAAAAAGAATGTTACATCTATATAGTACGTATATAAAAACACGCTCGGATGCGAATGGAACGTTGTGTAAAAATTTCAAAGCAATCGGTGAAGAGCTTTCGGAGATTAGCGATTTTGAACAAACGAACATTTCCATTTTTATTTATATAGATAGTTAAGGTAATTATGATAAATTCCTTTCAATATGTTACGGCATAGAACATATTTTTCATTATATTTCTTTACTGATGCTTGAGAGGAAGGAATCCTGAATGATAACCTTCCTGTAAATGAAAGTCCATATATATAGAAATAAAAATACACAGACATACCACGAGTACATATGTCAGTGTTGCGACGTATATGAATACAGTGTTCTGAGTTTTACATCACATGAATGAAGTGTTGTGAGAGTTACATCCCAGGATTGAAGTGGTGTGAGAGTTTTCATGCAGAATAAAACATGTCGAAACCCTTACGTACAACAGGGTAATTACGTGTTGCAATATGTTATTCTTGACCGGTGCAACACTCATAACATGTTATTACTGTTTTGTAATATTATAATTACAATAAATAATACAATACATAAGAGTTGCTAGAAATGACAAATAAAACGTAATTGAATTTTTAAAATATGTTTAAATAGATGAAAAATAGTAACGAATTAAAACTAAAGTATTTTGTGGCCAATATATGGAGAAAAATAAGAATAGAGGGAGGAGGTCGAACTGGTGACCGCGTGAACACCGGGTCCGACCTCCCATTCTGACCATGACACTTTCTGCTTAACGAAGAACTCAGCAGTCATACATTCATCCACATAACATATGAGGCATGATGAGATAAAATCAATAGGGGTAAAATATCTGTGAGGATGCGAGGTAAGGTAAAGTAAGGTATGGTAAGGTAAGGTAAGGTATGTAAGTAAGTAATTATCAAAAGAAGGCACCAAACCGGGAAGGCTATGTAGCACCATGAAATGTGTGGGATAATCAGAGGGCGCTAAATATCACCAAGGATGCCAATACGAGAACAAAAACGCATAAGGCGAATTATATCAAAAGTATCCGAGTCACCAAGAATTCTATTGAGGGACAGGTGACCGCGAGGGGCGGTCGGAAAGCAAGACACACGCTCGTCCTGCAAGTCAGGACATTCAAGAAGGACATGCACGACCGTAAGAGGGACAATGCGATTAGGACAATAACGAGCAGGGCGGCACTCCATCAAGTTACCATGGGTTAAGCGAGTATGGCCAATACGCAACCTCGCCAGAGCTGTTTCCCATCGCTGGTTACGGTGGTAGGAGGACGGCCACGAGGAAACACAACATTTAAGAGTACGTAGTTTGTTACCAGTAACAGATGACCAAGAAGCCTGCCAACGGGTAAGGATGGAGGAATGGGTAACCGGGAAAACCCGGTAAAATGGTAAAACCGGGTAAAAGTCGGAATATGGAATACCTTTACGAGAGATGGGACAAGACCAGACAGCTTCCTTGGCGGCAGCATCCGCACGCTCATTTAAAGACACACCAATATGGCTGGGAACCCAACAAAACTCAACCGACTTAAATTTTCTGTGAACAAGAAACAGCCAATGCTGGATCTCGACGACAACTGGATGAACCGGATTAAAGGGCCCGAGAGCCATGAGGGCACTACAAGAGTCAACAACAACTACAAAGGAAGACTGACAACGAGAAAGCAGGAGATGAAGAGCATAGAGAATAGCATAAAGCTCCGCTGTTAAGATGCTAGTCTCCGAAGGTAAGCGACACATATAAATGCGATCAGGAAAAATAACAGAGTAGCCAACACCGTCCACAGACTTAGACCCATCGGTGAAGACAGAAACGGAGCAGGAGTGAGAAGAAAAGTGCTCAAGGAAAAGGCTTTTTAGAACCGTAGGAGGGGTAAAAGCTTTAGTGATGCGGGTCAAGGACGTACAAAACTGCGGAAGGGGGACTCTCCATGGGGGCAAAGAAGGAACAATACGAGGAGAAACATTAGAAACACGAACGGAAATAGAATCCTGTAAGCGAGATAACCGGACAGAAAGAGGGAGGTGGTGAAGAGGAACAGGAACCGCAGGAGGGGTGAAAGTTAAAGTACGACAGAGGCGAGAGGAAGGATGTTGTAAAGACCGCGCAAGATAGCGAAGACAGTAGCGATCACGGCGGTCCTGGAGAGACAGGAAGCCAGTGTCAACATACAAGCTAAGAACGGGAGTCGAACGAAAGGCACCAGAACTGAGGCACAACCTAGTACGGTGCAAAGCATCATGACAGCGAAGAGCAGAAGGAGAAGCAAACGAGTAAGCAGGGCAACCATAATCGAGCTTAGACAGGACGAGAGAGGAATGTAAAGCAAGGAGAGTGCGCCTATCCGCTCCCCAAGAAGTATGGGACAATACCCGAAGGAGGGTAAGGGCCTTAGAGCACTCAACACCGAGGTAAGAGATATGGGGAGACCAAGACAAACGAGTGTCAAGGAATAACCCCAAAAGCTTCGCGGAATCTTTGTACTCAAGGGGATGACCATAAAGTGACAAAGAGGGACGAAGAACGACCCGTTTCCGAGTAAAAGACATGGCACATGTCTTAGAAGTAGAGAACTTGAAGCCATGATCGGTGGCCCAAGTCGACACGGCATCAATCACAAGTTGAAGCCGGCGCTGAAGGAGAGGCAAATCATCACCCTGACAGCAAAGGGTAAGATCATAGACATAGAGAGCAGAGAAGACACCTGAAGGAAGAGAGGAAAGAAGACCATTGAGGGCAACCAGAAAAAGAGTAGTGCTCAGAACACTACCCTGAGGCACACCTTCATATTGCTGAAAAGAGACAGAGAGAGCAGTACCAAGCCTCACCTGAAAGGAACGAGGAGAGAGGAAACTGTGGAGAAAGAGAGGGAGATGACCACGAAGGCCAAAAGAATGAAGCTGGAATAGAATATGATATCGCCAAGTGGTGTCGTAAGCCTTTTCCAGGTCAAAAAGGACGGCAACAACGGAGGTCCTCGCAGCAAAAGCAGTACGAATATAGACCTCCAAGTTCACCAGGACATCTTTCGTGCTGCGGCACTTGTGGAAACTAAATTGAGAAGGGGAGAGGAGGTGATGGTGTTCCAGGAACCATATCAGACGAACGTTAACCATACGTTCAAAGAGTTTGCAGACACAACTTGTGAGGGCAATAGTGCGAAAGTCCTTAGGGGAAGGTCCCAGAGACCCTGGTTGCGAACAGGGAGGACAACGGCATCGAGCCAGTCCTCAGGGACTGACGACGACTCCCAGATCCGATTATACAGGCTCAGTAAATACTGATACGTGCACGTAGGGAGATGGCGAAGCATCTCATAATGAATACCATCAGAGCCCGCCGCCGTAGAACCGCAGAGGGCCAGGGCAGAACGAAGTTCAGAGAGAGAGAGAGAGAAGGGATCGGTATAGGGAAGTCGAAGACGAGTGCAGAAATCTAAAGGACGAGACTCAAGGACAGGTTTACGAAGAAGGAAAGATTAGGGAAGATGAAGACCAAAGCTAACAGAAGAAAAGTGGGAACCCAGTTCGGTAGCGACCTGCAACGGGTCCGCCACAAAAGTACCACGGAGGTGAAGGACCGGTGAAACATTGGGAACGAACTTACCCGTTGTCTTGCGGATAAGCTTCCAGATCTGTGGCAGGGGAGTTTCGGACGTAATTGTGGAGACATAAGATGCCCAACATTCACATTTAGCCGTACGGATGGCCCTACGGGCTACCACACTCGCTTTCCGAAAGAAAAGAAAAGAATCAGCCGTCTGCTGACGGCGGTGCCTCTTCCAGGCTGCACGCTTACAGCGGACAGCCTGAGCCAGTCTGCATTCCACTAGGGAACGCACTTCCGTGGACCCCGAGATTAAGAGTAAGGAATAGACCGGAGGGCAGCGTCGAAGACAGTGTCATGAAAAAGGAGGAGAGCGCGAGGGAGAGGCAGAAGGGAGAGGCCAGAGAGAGCAGCACTGACGGTAAAGAGGTTCCAGTCCGCTTTAGCAAACTGCCACCTAGGGAAGGAGAGGGAAGGGCGAAAAGAGAAAAAGGAAACAAGGATGGGGAAATGGTCACTCCCATGGAGGTCATCAACAACCTGCCATGTGAAATCTAAGTAAAGAGAAGAAGAGCAAAGAGAAAAATCAAAACAGGAAAGGGTGCGAGTCCGAGAGTCCAAATGAGTGGGCTCACCAGAATTCAGAGGAGACAGGGTAAGAAGAGAGGATAAACGGCTCAAGAAGGCGACCCCGGGTGGTCGTCAGATCATCACCTTAAAGAGAATGACGACAATTGAAATCACCCAGCAGGAGCACAGGCTCCGGCAAGGAGTCCAGGAGGTGTTTCAGATCAGGAAGAGAAAGCGGGACACTCGGGGGGAGATAAATGGAACAAACTATGTACCATTTCCCCACAAAGATACGAGCAGCAGAACAATGGTGAGGCGAAGGAAAAAGTAAGGGGACAAAGGGAACATCAGAGCGAATCAAGAGAGCAGAAGAATTAAGAGCCCCAGCAACAGCTGGGCGGGGGGAGGGGGGAGAGAGAGAAAGGAATAGCCACGAAAACGACCAGGAAAACACCAAGCATCGGCTCCTGGAGACAGACACAAAGGGGCGAAAACCGCGAAATCAGAAGTTGGAGTTCTAGGAAACTGGCGTAATAACCTGGTTGGTTGATACCTGGTTGATGGGGTTCTGGGAGTTCTTCTACTTCCCAAGCCCGGCCCGAGGCCAGGCTTGACTTGTGAGAGTTTGGTCCACCAGGCTGTTGCTTGGAGCGGCCCGCAGGCCCACATACCCACCACAGCCCGGTTGGTCCGGCACTCCTTGGAGGAATAGATCTAGTTTCCTCTTGAAAATGTCCACGGTTGTTCCGGCAATATTTCTTATGCTTGCTGGGAGGACGTTGAACAACCGCGGACCTCTAATGTTTATACAGTGTTCTCTGATTGTGCCTATGGCACCTCTGCTCTTCACTGGTTCTATTCTACATTTTCTTCCATATCGTTTACTCCAGTACATTGTTATTTTACTGTGTAGATTTGGTACTTGGCCCTCCAGTATCTTCCAGGTGTATATTATTTGATATCTCTCTCGTCTTCTTTCTAGTGAGTGCATTTGGAGGGCTTTGAGACGATCCCAATAATTTAGGTGCTTTATTGCGTCTATGCGTGCCGTATATGTTCTCTGTATTCCCTCTATTTCAGCAATCTCTCCTGCTCTGAAGGGGGAAGTGAGTACTGAGCAGTACTCAAGACGGGACAACACAAGTGACTTGAAGAGTACAACCATTGTGATGGGATCCCTGGATTTGAAAGTTCTCGTAATCCATCCTATCATTTTTCTGGCTGTCGCAATATTTGCTTGGTTATGCTCCTTAAACGTTAGGTCGTCAGACATTATTATTCCCAAATCCTTTACATGCTGTTTTCCTACTATGGGTACATTTGATTGTGTTTTGTACTCTGTATTATGTTTAAGGTCCTCATTTTTACCGTACCTGAGTACCTGGAATTTATCACTGTTAAACATCATGTTATTTTCTGATGCCCAGTCGAAAACTTTATTAATATCAGCTTGAAGTTTTTCAATGTCCTCAGCCGAGGTAATTTTCATACTGATTTTTGTGTCATCTGCAAAGGATGATACGAAGCTGTGACTTGTATTTTTGTCTATATCTGATATGAGAATAAGGAAAAGCAGCGGTGCACGGAGTGTACCCTGAGGTACAGAGCTTTTCACTGCATTGGACTAGATTTTATATGGTTGACAGTTACTCGCTGAGTCCTGTTTGACAGAAAACTGAGTATCCAGCGTCCTACTTTACCGGTTATTCCCATTGACTTCATTTTGTGTGCTATCACGCCATGGTCACATTTATCGAAAGCCTTTGCGAAGTCCGTGTATATCACATCAGCATTCTGTTTCTCTTCTAATGCCTCAGTGACTTTGTCGTAGTGCTCAAGTAGCTGTGAGAGGCACGATCTTCCCGCTCGAAATCCATGTTGGCCTGGGTTGTGAAGGTCATTGGTCTCCATGAAATTGGTGACCTGACTCCTAATCACTCTCTCAAATACTTTTATGATGTGCGATGTTAGTGCAACTGGTCTATAATTTTTTGCCAATGCTTTGCTCCCTCCCTTGTGTAGAGGGGCTATGTCTGCTACTTTAAGTCATCTGGTATCTCCCCCGTGTCAAAGCTCTTCCTCCACACTATACTGAGTGCCTGTGCTACCGGCATTTTGCATTTCTTTATAAATATTGAATTCCATGAGTCTGGACCTGGGGCCGAGTGCATGGGCATGTTTTCAATTTCTTTTTTCAAAATTTAGTGCGCTCGTGTTTATATCAGTTATATTTACAGGGGTTTGAATATCCCGCATAAAGAAATTGTCTGGATCTTCCACCTTCATGTTGTTTATTGGAGTGCTAAACATGTCCTCATACTGCTTTTTTAGAATTTCACTAATTTCTTTGTCATCCTCCGTGTATGAACCTTCACTTGTACGAATAGGTCCAATACTGGCAGTGGTTTTTGCTTTTGATTTCGCATATAAGAAGAAATATTTTGTATTTTTTTTTGGAACCTCGAACGTTCCATTGAAGAATAGACATCGACGAGAAGAGAAAGGACAACAACAGAGAACAAGAAAGAAACAAAGGCGAAAGAGCAACATAGCACGTTAAAGAATATCAGGGTCGGGATCAGGGTCAGCAAAGTCAGGGTTAGGGGGCATGGGTAAACTGAGAAAAGACGGAGGGAAGGAAGCGGGAGAACAGACCAGAGGTGGGCGGGCGGGGTCCGGAGGAGGAGAAGGAATAGGAGGAGACAACGGAGAGGAGCAGTAAAGGACACGGCAGGAAGAATGGGAGTAGAAAGAGGGGAGCGGACCTCAGCAAGGGCAGCGACCGAGAGGGAAACAGGGGCCAAAGAAACCTCCATAGCAGGAACAGGGGGCGCAACCACTGAAATGGGAGGGGAAGGAGCAATAGAGACAGTAGTAGTGGCCGAGGAAGAAAGTGAAGCCTTCTTACCCGCCGGGGAGGAGGAAGGAGAGGAGCCAGGCTTACGCTTCTGACTTAAAGAGACAGGTGTCCCAGCAACTACGTACCGGGCAACGGATTCCAGCGTCTGAACAGAAGAAACAGAACGAGAACACACACGCCGGCCGTTAGGAGAGCGATGGACATCAGCCTGCACCGACAGGCGGCGGGGAGAGTCAATAGATGGAGGAGAAGGATGGGAAGGAGGATCGGAGGGAGACGAGGAAGAAGACACAGGAGACATGACAGACCTGGTAGAAAGAAAGGGAACCCCAGACAGAGGACTAGGAGGGGGACCCTTCGGGACAGAACTCAAAGGAATAGAGGAGGGGGCAGTGGGCGTATCAGGGTCAAATGCCCGGAAACGGTTGTGAGTCTGAGGAAGGTGGGAAGGACGAGGAGAGGAAGAGCGCAACACGCGAGCATAAAAGACGTTAGCATAAGGCGGGAGCCGGCGAACCTGGCGCCTCGCTTCAGGAAAAGATAAACGCTGCCGGTGCTTCAAGATGAGGACAGCTGCCTCAAGCTTGTAATGGATACAGGCACGGGAGAAGGTAGGATGGGCCTCAACGCAGTTGAGGCAGCGAGCTTGGGGAGAAGTGCACTCCGACTTAGAGTGACCTTCGCCCCCACACAAAGGACAGAGAGAGACAGTCCCAGAGCTGCGGAGGGCACCATGCCCAAACCTCCAGCACTTGTTACAAAGCCGAGGAGAAGGAATATACTCCTGGACAGAGCACCTGGCACCATCAAGAATGACAGAGGGTGGAAGGGTCCTACCATCAAAGGTGATCTTCACAACCCGAAGGGGTTGACGGCGACGACCACGAGGGGGACGAGTAAACGAGTCTACCTGGAGGACAGAATGGCCTTGGGCATCAAGGATATGCCGAATGTCATCGTGGCAGTCCTGCAGATTCCGAACACCGGTCACAACATGGGGCGGGAGGAAAATAGTGCCAACACTGGCATTCAGTCGAGCGTTCTTTGAGACCCGAACAGGAATCTTGCCAAGGCAGGATAAGGCAGTCAAGCGGGAAGCTGCATCCTGAAAAGGAGCAGTCTCTGCATCCACCGGGATTCGAACCCGGAACCTCAGGACTACGAATCTCAGGCTGTCCACTCAGCTGTCCGGCGCACATACTAAGCCAAGATGAATATACAGCACTTGGAAGGAATATTAAGAACATCTGGGATATATAAGGCCGAAGTGAAAGAATGGAAAGCTACCATTTGGACCATCGGGGATCGAGCACTGACTCTGCATGAAGTGAGAGGACGGAGTGGAGTAACGGTGTCCAAGCACTTGGACCATCCGGGATCGAACACAAACGTATTTTATTAGCAGCACAGATCTAATAAATTTAAACAAACTGAAGTGTACACAGTTGATCTCGCCAGTTTATAAGATTTCATTAGATATTAGATCAGATTCATTTAGGATAATCATTATGATCAATACCTTTCAAGAAGTTACGACATTGAACACTTTTCATTAAATTTCTTTATTGAAACTAGAGAGGAAAGAATCCTGAATAACAACCTTGATGGAAATGAAAACCTACATATAGAGAAACAAAAATACACCGACATCAGACGAATACACACATATTGCGAATGTTGAAACACAGGAATAGCGTGTTGCGAGTGTTGCAGAAAAAAATGAGATGCTGTGGGTGTTGACAAAAACCTAGTTGTGTGTTGCAACACTCACAACACGTTATTTCGTTGTTGCAACTCCTGCAACACGTTATTTCGATGTTGCAACACTCACGAAAGGTTCTTTATGTATTGCAACTCTCATAACATTTTATGTATTCGTTGCAACACTAACCACACGTTATTATTGTGTTGCAAAACTTACAACATATTACTTAACTCTCGCATACTTAAGTGTTGCAATACACTTAATATTGTTGCAATACTTTATTACTTAATACTTGCATACTTGTCGACTTAACACTTGCAAATTGTTACTTACAGTGTACCTGAGAGTACTTTTAAGCAATCTACCTCATTTTTCTTTTTTTTGTTCATTTTGTTTTGTATTGTATAGTCTTGTTTATATATTTTTCCCCCTTCTATATCAAAATTCTATTTTGTAATTGCCATTCTTGCCTTGTTTTCCTACAACCAGCCGTTTTATGCAGACAAGTATAGACCCAGAACTAAACCTCTTATCCACTATCTATGACAATCATCACTTTAATGATCAAAATTCCAGATATTTTACAGCACATGATGTAAACAATGTATTAACACATAATCACAATATGGCTGTAATCAACTTGAACGTTAGATCCCTAGGTAAACACTTTGATGATGTTAGTGTCTTAATTGAAACTATTGACAACAAATTCTCTTTTATTATACTTACTGAAACGTGGTTGAAAGAGGATACTATTCAACTCTTTAACATGCCTAACTACTCGGCAATTCACAACTGTCGTCAAAATCAGAGAGGTGGTGGTACTGCTCTTTACTACCACCAAGAACCTACATGCTTAAAAGTAATTAGAACTAGAGACTGCTGTGGGGAGTATATCTTCGCCCGTTTCAGAGTCAAAGGTGCCGAAGTCTGTCCTGTCTGTGGGTGCAGTCTATAAAATTCCTAACACTGATGTGTCCGAATTCAACTCAAACCTTAGAAATCTAATACTGGATAACAGACTGAACAAAAACCATCTAATTATCGCAGGGGACTTCAATATTGACCTCTGCGAGCCTGAACACCCTACTGCTGTTAGCTTCCTCAACTTATGAATTCCCGCTTCCTCATACCCTTAATCACTAGACTTACTAGAATCACTGATAGTACTGCCACGACTCTAGATCACATATGGACCAACATAACCTCTCCGCTTACTTCAGGTATTATCACCGATAGCACTACAGACCATTAACCCACATTTCCCTTAACTAATATTAACAAACCACCTCTAGAGACAAGGGAGTTAAGCTTTAGGCTGCACAATGAAACTGCTATAGGCAATTTTATAACTGCTGCTGATAATGTCAACTGGGAGTCCGAGTTAGGTAACATCGGGAACATCAACCTAGCAGTGCAATCTTTTCTTCAAAAAACTCTCAACCTTTATAACACCCACTGTCCTATGCTTACGAAACAAGTCACAACCAAAAGGCTTAACAATCCTTGGCTTACAAAGGGAATACTTACATCCATTAATAAAAAACATGACCTTGAGTAGAAGTATAGGTTAGGAACCGTCTCCAGGGAATTCTCAAAGAATTACTCGTTATTGCTATCTAAAATAATTAGACGAGCCAAAACTAAGTACTACGAAGATAAATTTACCCAAATAAAGAGCAACATTAAAAGAACTTGAGCACAATTTCACAAATATTGGCATCTAAGAAGATTTTAAATAACAAACCAACACTCCTGTCCAATAACGATGGTCAGCTTTCAGCCTCTGATTCTGCTATTGAGTTCAATAGGTTCTTCTCTTCCATTGGGACATCCCTTGCAAATGATATTCCATCTTCCAGTACTGATATTAAGGACTATCGTACAGGTAACTATCCACAGTCTCTGTACCTAAAGCTTACTAATTCCAATGACGTTAATGAGATAATCCTTTCCCTTAAAACCAAGTGTGGTGCCCTTGAGGAAATACCAACCTTAATTCACAAAAAAAACTCCAGATCTTTAGCCCCTGCTATTGCATTGCTCTTCAACAAGTCACTTGAACTCCAAACCTTTCCAGATATGCTAACAAAAGCGAGAGTAACTCCTGTCCACAAATGTGGTGATCTCACAGATATTAACAACGACAGACCTATATCAATCCTGCCTAACTTGTCAAAAATATTTGAAAAACTAATCTACAAGGAGCTTTACTCTTATCTAGCCAAACACAATGTACTTAGCTCTTGTCAATATGGCTTCAGACCCAAAAAAAGCACTAACGATGCACTTATTAGTATGATTAACTTGATTCATGCAGCTCTTAATAAAAATGAGTTCCCTGTTGGGTTATTTGTGGACCTGCGTAAGACTTTTGACACTGTCAACCACCAAAACCTTCTTCTTAAATTACATCATTATGGAGTCAGAGGTCACTCCCTGCAATACTTCAAATCTTACCTTACTGACAGGCTCCAGTATGTTTCTGTGAATAATTTCTCCCACCCTATTCATCAACATTGGTGTTCCTCAGGGCAGCATACTTGGCCCTCTCCTCTCTCTCATCTACATTAATGACCTTCCAAATGCCTCCCAACACCTCAAACCAATTCTATTTGTTGACGACACAACCTTCATTTACTCCAGTCCTGACCCCCTTGCTCTAAATGCCACAGTAAATACTGAGCTAAATAAAGTCCATCTTTGGCTAACTGCCAACAAACTCACCCCTAACATTGACAAAACTTTCTATATTCTGTTTGGCAATAAATCTTCTAATCAAATAAATCTCAGAATTAACAATACCCAAATTTGTAACAAATTAGATGGCAAATTCCTTGGCGTTCTCATTGACCACAAGCTGAATTTCCAGGGACACATTCTAAATATATCAAAAAAAGTTTCAAAAACTGTTGGCATTCATTCTAAGATCAGATATTATGTACCCCGCCATGCCCTGGTGACGGTCTATTACTCCCTCATCTATCCATATCTCAACTATGGTATTTGTGCTTGGGGTTCTACTACCCAAAATCATTTACGTTCTCTAATTACTCAACACAAAGCTGCCATTAGGACAATATCCAACTCTGGCCCCAGAAATCACTTGGTACTCTGAATATGTTAGATATTAAGTCACTGCACATTCTCTCATGTGTATTATACATATATAAAACGCTGAACTGTAATGCCAATCCTGACCTCAAAAGCTTCATTGAAGGTTGTAACAGAGCCCATGAGCACCACACCAGAAATAAATTCAGTTTTGATATTCCAAGAGTACGACTTAATCAAACTAGAAATGCTCTACAAATCAAGGGACCCAGAATGTGGAATGACCTTCCCAACCATGTTAAAGACTGTACCTCTCTCAACCAGTTTAAGATAAAAACGAAGCACTACC
Organism: Procambarus clarkii; assembly: GCF_040958095.1. NCBI lineage: Eukaryota > Metazoa > Arthropoda > Malacostraca > Decapoda > Cambaridae > Procambarus > Procambarus clarkii. Next base: position 16,453,531 of record NC_091150.1, read on the forward strand.
TAATAAATTCCCTGTAACCTACCTTACCCCTCTATTGTCAACCCATGTCTGTTTTCTTAAACAACGCTGTTTGTCGACCTATTTGTATTTGTGCTGCTTTTTCAGCCATGTTTCCCCCTTTTTATCTTTATTTTTATTTGTTCTCAACACATTTTATTCTTTATACTCATTTAGTATTAAGTATTAGTCATTAAAGTTTTTCCTGCCCGAAACGCTTTGCGTAATAGTGGCTTTAGGCATTGTATGTACTAGCTCTATTTATAAATCTATCAATTTATGTAAAATCTCTTGTATGTATGTACCTTACCTGAATAAACATTTTATTTATTTATTTAATTTATTTACTTTATGTTTGAATACAATTAGGTAGACATAATTACTTTCATGGAAATTAATTATAAAGCAAAATAAACGTGATATAATAAATAAATCCAATACCATTGAATAGTTTATAAGGTGAATAAGAATAAAAATACAAGTGAATAAGTATCTAAGAAATTTGAATGGATTAATAAATACATGATGATTTAGGAAATAGTTTAAATGAGATAAATAGATATATAAAAGTTGTTGGAATAAATATATAAAAATGATAAGCATTAACGGGAAGTAATTTAATGGAGAACTAGGACTCAATAATTCTAACTATAGTATTATTTGGGCAATATAAGAAAAAAGGAAGAAGACATAGGGGAGCTCGAACTGGTGACCGCGTGAATATCGGGTTCGATCTCCCAGTCTGACCACGACTCTTCCTGCTTATTGAAGAACTCATCAGTCATACATTCATCCACTTCACTATACATCTTCAACTGACAATTGAGGCGTTTGAAGGAGAAAGTCGGGAAGGAAAATGAATCTTTATGAGAAGAGGATGTAAGATAAGGTAAGGAAATGGTGAGGTGAAAGCGCCAGGCCAGTATGAATATATATAACACTTGGAGGGGCATTAGGATGGGCCGGGAGGTGAGGACGGAGTGAAGGAACGGTGCTCAACCACTTGGACTATCGGGATCGAACGCCGAGTTTGTAAGAAGCGAAAGTATAGAGTGGAAAAACGGTGTCCAATCACTTGGGTCTTCGGGAATTGAACCAGAAGACATTTTTATAAACCATAGATCTCAGTGATATTAAACAAAGTGAACTGTTCGAAGTTATTTTCTCCAATTTATTAAGGTATGTCTTGGAGATATTCAACTTAGTACTTATTTAATAAATAAATAATTTGTTCGAATAGATTGTTTATGGGCGTACAATATCAGCTTCAACACCTTAATAATCAATGGTTCGTCTTGCTTAACGCTTCTGTATTAATTAAACCTAAAGCTGAGTTGTACATTTTAAATAGTTTTAGTAATGAACTCAAGGCAGAGATTTTTCTTATCTTAGGTTTGAAATGTTTGGCCGAAGCTTAAATAAAAATTTCTTGAAGTTATTTTTGTATTTTGAGGACTTCAGTGAAAAGGGACTTAATGTAAAACAAATTTCGTAATGGTTTTTGTTAAAATGTTTTGATTACATATCTTTATTGATCCAAGAGAGGAATGAATTGTGAATGAAAACCTGACTTTAGTTCAAAGTTGTCATATACATATCCAAAAAAATCGGTCTTCACACGATTACACAAACATGTTGTAAGTGTTGCAACGTACAGGAATAGTGTGTTTTGGGTGTAGCAAGACAATAATAATGTGTTGCAAGTGTTGGAAAATTTAATAAAGTGTTGTGAGTTTTGCAACACTGAAATGAGGAGTTATAAGTGTTGGAACACAAGATGGTATTGCGAATGTTGCAAAACATAACTTGCTGTGAGTGTTGCAACCCCAAATTAATGTTTTGTTGCTAATATGTAAATTAAAAAAGCTAGCGATTGAAAAATATACTAAAGGTAATAGAAAGTATAACTAACAAGTAATTAAACTGAAAAAAATAAATGAATAAATCAAACGTGACTGAAGAAACAAAGTAAATTAGATTGAACATCTAATAAAGGTGATTAACTAGAGCAATATAGGCGATTAAACATCTACAATCGAGCGATTGCATTAATAAATGATGATTTAACAAATAGATGTAATTATGTAAATAGTTACTTTAAATTTGCTGTAATTGACAGATTAAACATGATTGAATATTTAATGTGTAATGAAAATATAAATAGGTGAAAATTGCGATTGAATAATTAATAAATAAAAATGAACTATTATTTATTAACTAAGTGTAAAAGGGAAGATACAAAGAGCGAGTTCGAACTAGGGAAAAAAATTATATGCGATTGAAAAACTAATAGAGGCAATTAAACAGACAAACATACATGAAAAAATATTTAGAATTGGGTGATTTTATTAAAAATAAATGATGAATGAACAGATAAAGATAAAGTGATACAAAAAGAAAATATAAAACTTCCTTAAATTGATAAATAACACGTGACTAAATATATGAATTTGGATTAAAGAGATGAAAAATAGACTTTGGTTAAAACTAAAGTTTTTGAAGCTAATATGTGGAATAGATAAACCTCTTACTACATACAAAGAGTTCGAACTGGTGACCGTGTGAATACCGGGTCCGACCTCCCAGTCTGACTACTTGTACTAGGTCACTATGAGTATATAGCACTTGAAAAGGGTATTAAGATAATCTGGAAGATATAAGGACGAAGTGAAAGAATAGAAAGCTACCACTTGGACCATCGGGGATCGAACGCGGACTCAGCAAGAAGCGAGAGGACGGAGTGGAATAACGGTGCCCAAACACTTGGACCATTCGGGATCTAACACAAACGTATTTTATAAGCAGCACAGATCTAATAAATTTAAGTAAACTGAAGTGTACACCGTTTTTCTTTAGAGTATAAAATTTTGTTATTGAACTTTGTATTATCTAATAAATATTATTCTTTGCACAGATTGTACATAGGCATGTATGTTCACCTAGATGTACTCACCTAGACGTGATCACATAGATGTGCTCACCAAGATGTGGTCACATAGATGTTCTCACTCTAATAATCAGTCTTTCATCTTGTTTAAAGCTTAAGTATTACTGATACCTTAAGCTGATTTTGTACTGTTCCTCTTTGTTTAATTAATGATCGCAAGGTAGGAATCCCAGTTGAATGATTAGCTAAAAAAGGGATACATTAGTATATTTACAATTATATATACAATTTATTAAAGATAAATCAACAAAGTTTTGAACCTTGTATTTACCTAATTAATAATTTTTGGCATAGGTTGATTATAGGTAAGGTGTGTACCTTATGCGTTCACCTAGTGTATTCACCTAGAGGTTTTCACCTAGACGTGTTCACTTATATGTGTTTACCTAGTGTTCACCCTAATCATTAATTCTTCTTGTTTAAAGGTAAAGGTATTACTAAAGCCTAAAGGTAATTTTTGTACATATCAAGATTTGTATACAATTATAACACGATAGAAATTCTATCTGTAAGATTTGAGTTTTTTAGTAATAAACGAATGAGAGAAAATAAAGACAATATCAGTGTATTTGACGTTTATGCACAGATATTGATTTTTCTTATAGTTGGCCTTAAGTGTAGAAAGCCAGAAACACCAGATGGAGGGAAAATTATTATATAAAACTTTTTAATTTATGTGTCAAATATTCTCCTTTCATCTACATTCAAAGAAAAACAATAATACACAGACTTAACACGAATGCATACGCGTGTTGTGAGTGTTGCAACACACAGGAATAATTTCTTGTAAGTGTTGCAAAGCAAAAAGCGTGACGTGAGTATTTCAATACAGAAATGAGGTGTTTTGAGTGTTATAATACAGGAATGAGGTGAGTGTTGCTGCACGGGAATAATGTGTTGTGGATGTTGGAGAACAGGAATGTTTTGTATTTAAAAACATACAAAATTTGCTGAGTATTGCAAAATACAAAACACATTATTCCTGCTTTTCAACACTCACAACACGTTATTTCTCTGTTGCATCACTGACAACCTGATATTTATGTGTTGAAACACTCACATGGAATTCCTGTATTGTAAAGTTACAACTCTCACAACTATTATTTTCATGAAGTGTTTAACGTTGAATAATTTCAACATATAAATATTTCATTTCTAACATGTAAATAAACACAATGTTGAATAATAAATCGATAAAAGATTATTATAAATATAAGTAAAAAGTTCCTAAACAGATGGACAGAAAGTGACTAAACAAATAAAACGTAATTTAAAAAATAAATCAAAAGCGGTTGAATAATTAATGAAGGTGATTAAACAGATAAATATACGTGATTAAATATCTAAAAAATTGTGATTGGATTAAAAAAATAATAATTGAACAAATAAATATAATGTGATAAAAAGTGAATAGATAAAATTTGCTAGGATTTATAAATAAAAAATGATTGAATATTTAAAATTTTATTAAATAAATGATTTTTTTATTAAATAAATGAAAAAAGAAAAGTGTAAGATTCAAAGTAAAGAATTATCTGAATAATATATGGTAAAAAAGAAGATGAAGTTTATAAATAATATTTCGAACTGGTGACCGCGTGAACACCGGGTCCGATCTCCCAGTCTGGCCACGACTCTTCCTACTTAATGAAGAACTCAGCAGTCATACATTCATCCACTTCACCATACATCTTCAACTGACAATTGAGGCGTGTGAAGGAGAAAGTCGGGAAGGAAAATTAATCTTTATGAGAAGAGGATGTAAGGTAAGGTAAGGAAATGAAGAGATGAAAGCGCGAGGTCAGTATGAATATATAACACTTGGAAGGAACATTAGGATGACCTGGTATGTGAACACGGAATGAAAGAACGGTGCTCAAGCATTTGGACCATCAGGGATCAAACGCCGACCCTGTAAGAAGCAAAAGCATGGAGTGGAAAAACGTTGCCTAATCACTTGGACCTTCATGGATCGAACAGAAAACATATTTTATAGACATCATAGATCTCAATAAAATTAAACAAAGCGAACTATTCGAAGTTATTTTCTCCAATTTGTTAGGGTATATCTGGGAGATATTCTATTTAATATTTATTTAATCAACAAATAATTTGTTTGCATTGGCTGTTTATGGACATACAAGTAATTATGATAATATTGAAATAGTTAAGATAATTATGGTAATATTATAATATTCGTGAAGGTAATTATCCTATTGCTGTCAATATCTTACGGCAGTTAAAATGTTTTTGATTACATAACTTTATTGACCCAAGAGAGGAAAGAATCGTGAATGAAAACCTGACTTTAGTTAAAATTTGTCATATTCATATCCAAAAATACACAGATATAAAGCAAATGCACACAGACATGTTGTAAGAGTTGCAACGCTCAGGAATAGCATTTTTTGAATGTTGCAACACAGGAATAAGGTGTTTTGAGTGTTGCAAATCTCAAAAAGATTGTGTGAATCTTGCAGCACTGAAATGAAAAGCTATAAGTGTTAGAGCACAAAAAGAAGGTGTTGCGATTGTTGCAAAACAGAACTTATTGTGAGTGTTGCAACAAAAAAATTCCTACCGAGGGTGGCTACACATAAATAGCATATTGTGAGGGTTGCAGCATGTTATTTCTGTGTTACAACGTTTAATTAAAAACTCACAACACATTCAGCATGGGTTGAAACACAACACTTTCTTTCTTTGTTGCATTACACAACACGTTATATTAATGTTGTTTAAGATTGGCTACCTGGAACAAAAGTTCCAAGCAGTACAGGCTATTGTGAGCCCGAAGTTTTTATTTATTTTATTTTAATGTTGCAACACTCAAAACATATAAATATACGTGTGCCGGCGATGAGTCACAATAACGTTGCTAAAGTATGTTGACCAGACCTCACACTAGAAGGTGAAGGGACGACGACGTTTCTGTCCGTCCTTTACAATCGACTTGAGAATGGTCCAGGACGGACCAAATCGTCGTCGTCCCTTCACCTTCTAGTGTGTTGTTAGGTCAATGTATGTATATATATATATATATATATATATATATATATATATATATATATATATATATATATATATATATATATACGTATTGCAACATTCAGAACAAATTATTTATTTTGTATCACACACAACACGCTGTTGTCTTGCAAGAATCACAACGCGTTATTGACTTGCAACACAACTCACAACACGTCATTGCTGTGTTGTATAACTCACATCAAGCTATTACATTGTTGCAATTTTGCAATTTTCACCGTGCAAATTCTGTGTTGCAACACTCACGTTAGGACCGAGATGCAACACTCACGTTAGGACCGAGATGCAACACTCATGTTAGGACCGTGTTCCAACACTCTCGTTAGGACCGTGTTCCAACACTCACGTTAGGACCGTGATGCAACACTCACGTTAGGACCGTGATGCAACACTCACGTTAGGACCGTGATGCAACACTCACGTTAGGACCGTGATGCAACACTCTCGTTAGGACCGTGTTCCAACACTCACGTTAGGACCGTGATGCAACACTCTCGTTAGGACCGTGATGCAACACTCACGTTAGGACCGTGATGCGACACTCACGTTAGGACCGTGCTGCAACACTCACGTTTGGACCGTGATGCAACACTCACGTTAGGACCGGGATGCAACACTCACGTTAGGACCGTGATGCAACACTCACGTTAGGACCGTGATGCAACACTCACGTTAGGACCTGGATGCAACACTCACGTTAGGACCGTGATGCAACACTCACGTTAGGACCTGGATGCAACACTCACGTTAGGACCGTGATGCAACACTCACGTTAGGACCGTGATGCAACACTCACGTTAGGACCGTGATGCAACACTCACGTTAGGACCTGGATGCAACACTCACGTTAGGACCGTGATGCAACACTCACGTTAGGACCTGGATGCAACACTCACGTTAGGACCGTGATGCAACACTCACGTTAGGACCTGGATGCAACACTCACGTTAGGACCGTGATGCAACACTCACGTTAGGACCGTGATGCAACACTCACGTTAGGACCGTGATGCAACACTCACGTTATGACCGTGATGCAACACTCACAACTCACATTCCCATCAAGTGTTTACCGTTGTATTCTTGCCAGATCATAATGTTTTAATGATAATATGTAAATTTTATATATGTTGGCGATTGAATAAATCAACAAAGGTGATAGAAAATAGAACTAACAAGTGATTGCATAGATGATTAAAAAAATGTTGAAAAATAAATCGTGACTGAAAAAAGAAAGTATATTAGATTGGAAAGCTAATAAAGTTGATTAACTAGTAAAATATAGGTAATTAAATATCTTTTAATGGGTGATTGTATTACTAATTGATGTTTTAACAAATAGATAAAATAATATAACAGATATATTAAAGTTGTTGTAATTGACAAATTGAACGTGATTGAACATTTAAAATGCGATATAATAGACGAAAATTGAGATTGAATAAATAAAAATTAACTATTATTTATTAATTAAATGTTCAAAAGGAAGATACAAAGAGAGATATCGAACTGGAGACAAAAAATAATAATATGCCATTGAATAATTAATAAAGTCGATTAAAAATAAGAGTATACCTGATTAAATATCTAGAAAAGGGTGATTGAATTAATAAATATATGACTGAACAAATAAAGATAAAGTGATAAAAAATAAAAAAATATAAAACTTGCTTAACTTAATATATAAAACTTGATTTAAAATATAAGATTTGATTAAATAGATAAAAAATAGTATTGGGTTAAAACTAAAGTTTTATGTAGCCAATATGTGGAACAGGTGAACCTCTTACTACATACAAAAAGTTCAAACTGGTGATCTCGTGAACACCGGGTCCGACCAGTAGTACTAGGCAAGTAAGATTATAAAGCACTTGAAATGAATATTAAGATCGACTGGGATGTATAAGGACGAAGTGAAGGAATAGAAAGCTAACACTTGGACCATCTGAGATCGAACCCAGACACCGCAAGAAGCTAGAGGAAGGAGTGGAGTAACAGCGGCCAAGAACTTGTACCATCGGTGATCGAACACAAATGTGTTTTATAAGCAGTACAGATCTAATCACTTTACTGAAGTGATTACACTTCAGTTGCTCTTACCAGTTCTTTATGGTATATATATATTAGTTATTAAACTTGGTATTTATCTATTAATTTAATATATCTATTAATTTAATTTTGCACAGGTTTATAGGCATAAATGTTCACCTGGATGAACTCATCTTTATGTACTCACCTAGATGTGCTCACATAGATGTTCTCACCCTAATAATCAGTCTTTTATCTTGTTTAAAGCTTAAGTATTACTGACACTTTAAACTGATTTTGTACTGCTCATGTTTGTTCTATTAATGATTGCATGGTAGGACCCAATTGTATTATTAGAGAAAAAAGGGATTCATCTCTATATTGGATGTTTAGATCAGATTAAGATTTTTCTTGTAATTGGTCACACGTGTTTAAAACCCAGAAAAAAAAACAGATCAATGGAACATGACTTTATATTGCGTTTATACAGCCAATCTTCCTGTTTGGGAAGTACTTATAGTAACAGTGTGGACATTAGTACATATACCCAGGTACAACGCAATTAGAAATTTGATATCGGTAGTACTATTGAAATTGGACAAACCGGAAATAGATTTTCAATTTATGATGCAAAGACAAACTAAACTAACCAAACCTTCATATGGCCTAATTCACGATGTCTGCATGAGGCCTAATATAGTATATATGTGTGTTATACTTGGCATAGGAATATTTATGTTTGTTTTTTTGCCTCATATTTTTCGGAATCTATAGGAAATAGTAGAACATTTTTCAATCTATTTGCTTACTACGTCAAACAATTTACTGTGGTGCACATTGTTTCGAAAACTACTGTCTAAACAGGTGGATGAGTTGTACAAACTTTCAAGTTTTAAATTCTTGCACTAAACTTTGTCAAGGATTTTCTTGATATTATCTCTCTACAATGAAGACTTTAGTGAATAGATTCTCAATGGCATACAAATTACGTATTTTCACTAAAATATGTAATATTATAGCAATACTTAAGGTAATTATGGTAATATTATAGTACTAGTTAATGTAATTATGCTAATATTATAGTAATACTTAAGATAATTATGTAATATTAAATTAATTATTTAGTCAATTCCTTTTAATATGTTACGGCATTGAACATATTTTTCATTATATTTCTTTACTGGTGCTAGAGAGGAAAGAATCCTGAATGACAACCTTGCTGTTAATTTTATTTGCCCTATGCTCAATAAACGATCCTTGAAGAAAGATGGACAAAGCTTAAATTACATTCTCTAGATAGACGAAGAAGAAATAGGGGTGACATGATAGAGGTGTTAAAGAATGGACATGATAAAGGGGGATATTAATAGGCTAAAAACACGAAATAGAACACGAAACAATGGGTATAAATTGGAATAAGTTTTAGATTTAGGAAAAAGACCTGGGTAAATACTCCTTTGGTGACAGAGCTGAACTCATTTCTCGTGTTAATATGAAATCTTAGCTTTGAAATGATCCTAGAAAAATGGGCAATAGTATGGAAATACCTTATTGAGAAAAACGAGCTTATAATGGATGACGTCATTGTACATTAGGCTTGACAGAAGGCGGCCTTTTAATCCCCCTTTACTATAAATATTGAAAATGGGAATAATTACACTATAACAGAAAACGGACTTATTCAGGGAAGATGAAGACTGGCTAGCTGATGACGTCATTGACCGATGCCTGTGCATGGGTCACTGGGGTAACGAAAACATGTGTGACTACGAGGGACCTTTTAATCCCCTTGAAACAAAATGGCTGGGGCCTAGGAGCGAACCTTTTAATATAACAGTTGGAAAATTCTATATGACATTCGGGAGGGGACAATAAAATGAATAAAAATATTAGGAGACTATGAGGGACCGTTGGGTAAAATATGGAAAAAAAAACCATGGCCCTACGAAGGACCGTTGATAAAAAACTTTGACTCGTTCGCCGGGGTAACGAAATGGACTAGGCGCTACGGAGGACCGTTGGGGATAAACATAGAAAAACCCATGGCCCTACGCTGGAAAAAGCAAAACGGTCCTTCGTAGCGCCTTTTCCCACTCCTGGATTAAATTTGTATGGTATACTACGTTCCTGTGCTTTGTTTAGAATATTCTTAAATAAGTTATATATTAAATCCACATCGAAATCCCCTTTTACGTCACCTATCGCTGGGTTCATGTCTCGCTCTAAGACCGGCCCACACCCCATACCCAAGAGTTTCCAATCTATTTGACCCAAAAAATTTCTTAGGCTATTAAAATCAGCTTTTGGAAAATCTGGCACTTTAACAGAATTTTCTCCTACAGGTCTATTCCATTTTATGCTAAATCTGATTACTTTGTGATCACTGTTCCCTAGCTCACTCCCTATTTCGATGTCATTAATTTGTGTTTCCCTGTTAGTTAACACTAAATCTAAAATATTATTTTCCGGCGTTGGTTCCTTAATGTGTTGCATAAGAAAGCAATCGTCAATTAATGCTAGAAAATCTTCTGCTTCACTATTCCCTGTTTTGTTCACCCAGTTTATTCCACTAAAATTAAAGTCACCCATGACATAAATACTGTTAGATCTAGATGCTCTAGATATTTCATTCCATAGATGCTTTGCTTCCATTCTGTCTAAATTTGGTGGCCTATATATAACTCCTATTATAATATTATTTGCTTTTTCGTTTAATTCTATCCAAATAGTTTCTGTGTGGCTCAGTTTTGATTCCCTCTTTGAGACTACATTTCAAGTTGTCCCTAACATATATGGCTACTCCCCCTCCTCGTCTAATATATTTATGTGTGTGAAATAATTTAAATCCATTTATCTGATATTCAGCTAATAGTTCTCTATTTTCTACGTTCATCCACGTTTCGGTAAGTGCAATAATATCTATTTTTTCTGTGCAGACAAGAGCATTTAATTCATTAATTTTATTTCTTAGACTTCTACTGTTAGTGTAATATATCCTAAGTGAATTGTTATTTTGAGGAACTTTTCTTTCCCTGATCATTTTGCCAATTCTTTTCTCCCACGAACACATACTTTTATTACCTCCTTCCTCCAAATCAATTCCCATACCACTATCTACTAACAGTTTAAACCCAAACAAACACCTCTAACCACTGGTTCCAACGAGTTCGCAACAGCAACAACCCCAGCCCTCGATAGATGCACCCCATCACGAGCATACATTTCATTTCTTCCATAGAAGCGTTCCCAGTTGTCTATGAATGATATTGCATATGATTTGCAATATCTTTCCAGCCGGCAATTGACACCAAGTGCCCTCGACATCCATTCATTTCCCACTCCCTTTCTTGGAAGAATGGCACATATGATCGGGATTCCTCCCTTTCTCCTAACTAATTCTATGGCTTTGTTAAATTACTGTATCAGTTCCTCACTCCTAACTCGCCCAACATCATTACCCCCTGCACTAATACAAATAATGGGTTTGTTCCCATTTCCCGTCATAATATCTTTCATGTTGTCAACAATATCTCTAATTCCAGCTCCCGTTTAGCAAACCCTTAACCTGTTCCTCCTATCTCTGGCACAAAACGTCCTGTCTAAATACCTCACCTGGGAATCTCCCACAACAAAATTCTCGTAGGTACCTCCTTAACTTTCTGAGCACTTTCAGTGGCCTGTGATTCGTTGCTCTTCGTTGATTTCCCAAACTCACAACACGTTATTTCTGATTTGTAATACTATAATAACAATAAAAAAATAATACATAAAAGTTGCTAGAAATGGTAACTATAACGTGATTGAATATTTAAAATATGATTAAATAAATGAAGGTCGAACTGGTGACTGCATGAACCAACCCGTTCTCGCATTTGCTTATAGTCAATATTGGCTTATTAATAAGTGCATATGTGACATACTAATTTATTGTGAATATATGAGTTTACCTTGAAACGCTGAATAGAAAACACCGACCTTACCTAACCTTCTTAGAATGTTAAGAAAAGGATTTTATTGCTTCTTAATTACAATTAGTACTTAACCTCTACCTATATTGGTATTACAGTTTTATAAAAATAATAAAAGAAAACCAAAATATTTAAATAAATTGAAAAGTAACTCAGGATATTGTCATATATTGTATAAAATCTCTATTGTTTAATAAAACTGAAAAATAAATTTCTAATATTAAAACTGGTCTTTAGCAAATCTATAGGAAGAGTTTGTACTTTAAAAACGCAATATAACTTTGCATATACCACATATGTACTTATTAATCACCCAAATAGTGACTATAAGCAATAAGTCATATATGTACTGTCTTGTGCATGAGCACCAGGTCTGACCTCCCAGTCTGGCCACGACGCTTTTTTCTTAATGAAGAACTTATCACTCATACATTCATCCACATCATAATACATCTTCAACTGACATATGAGGCATGAGAAGACAAAATCAGTAAGGATAAAACATCACTGCGAAGAAGGGATGTAAGGTAAGGTAATAATGAGGTGAAAGTACTGCTCTTGTATGATTATATAGCACTTGTTAAGGATATTAGGATGAGCTGGGATATACAAAGACGGATTGAAAGAGTGGTACCCAACCACTTCAACCATCGGGGATCGAACAAAAATTTATTTTGTTAACAGAATCGATCTACATAGATAAATTTAAGCAAATTGAAGTGTATAAAGTTCTCATCAATTTTTAATGTATATCAACGCTGGTTTGAACGTTGCATTTAACTAATAAATTAAAAAAAAATATGTTGTTAGTATGATGCTTAATTAAGAATTCATGAATCATACATCTATTCATTTCACCATACATGATGAAGTGGATGAGATGAATCGGCCAATCTGAGGTGAGACTTCAGATTCAGAGACTTCCCAAGCGGTGTCCCACAGGGCTCTGTACTCGGACCTATCCTGTTTCTGGTATACGTAAATGATCTTCCAGAGGGTATAGGCTCATTCCTCTCAATGTTTACTGATGATTCCAAAATTATGAGAAGGATTAAGACAGATGAGAACAGCATGATACTTCAAGAAGTCCTTGACAAACTGGTAGAATGGTCCAACAAATGGTTGTTAGAGTTTAACCCGAGAAAATGTAATGTAATGAAGATAGGTGAAGGGAGCAGGTCGCCAGATACAAGGTATCATTTGGGAGATTAAATTCTTCTAGAATCACAGAGAGGGAAAGACCTGGAAGTTAATATCACACCAGACCTGTCCTCCGAAGCCAATATCAAGAGGATAACATCAGTGGCATATGCCAGGTTGGCCAATATATGAACGGCCTTAAGACACCTGTGTAAGAAATCATTCAGTACCTAGTATACCACGTATTTCAAACCAATTCTGGAGTATGCAGCTCCAGCATGGAGTCCAAATCTTGTCAAGAATGAAGCTAAATTGCAGAAGGTTCAGAGGTTTGAACCAGACTAGTGCCCGAACTGAACGGCATGATCTATAAGGGGAGACAACGAAAATTAAACCTAACTTCGCTGAAAAACAGGAGAGTTACAGGGGAAATGATCACTTCATACAAGATTCTGAAAAGAATTGATATGGTAGACATAGACAGTTAATTTAACACAAGGGTCACAAGTACAAGGTGACACAGGTGGAAATTGAGTGCCCAAATGAGCCATAAAGACATTAGAAAGAATTTAAAGTGTCAAAGTTGTTAATAAATGGAATGCATTAGGAAGTGATGTGGTGGAGTCAGACTCCATACACAGTTTTAAGTGTAGATATGATCTATCTTGAGATCTTGAGGTTATCTTGAGATGACTTTGGGGCTTAGCGTCCCCGCGGACCGGTCCTCGACAAGTCCTCCTTTATGTTACACACCCCCAGGAAGCAGCCCGTAGCGGCGGTCTAACTCCCAGGTACCTATTTACTGCTAGGTAACAGGAGCATCAGGGTGAAATAAACTCTGCCCATTTTATTTCCGCCTCCACCGGGGATCGAACCCGGAACCTCAGGACTACGAATCTGAAGCGCTGCCAACTAAACTGTCAGAGCCCAATTGGCTAAGGAACCTGTACACCTGTTGATTGACTGTTGAGAAGCGATACCAAAGAGCCGAAGCTCAACCCCCGCAATCACAACTAGGTGAGTCCATCTTCAATTGACATTTGAGGCCTGAGATGCCAAAGTTTGTGAGTGGAACAAATCTGAAGAAAAGATGTAAGGAAAGGTAAGGTAATTATAAGGTGAAAGGGCTAGGCCAGTATACCTATATAGCACTTGGAAGAGCCATTAGGATGAGCTGGGATGTGAGGACGGAGTGAAGGAACGCTGCCCAACCAGTTCGACCTTCGGGGATCGAACATTAACACATTTTATACACAGCAAAGATCTGAATATATTTAAGCAAAGGAAACTGTATACTGTTGTTCTCGGGAATTCTTTAAGGTATATCAAGGTGTTATTCAACTTAGTATTTATAAAAAAATAACACTATTGGGGATAGGTTGTTTAAAGGCATTGATGAGCTCACCTAGTTGTGCTCACCTAGATGTGCTCACCTAGATGTGCTCACCCATAGTTATCAGCGTTAATTATTACCGAGAACTAAAGTCGATTTTTTACTTTTAAGAACATAAGAACAAAGGTAACTGCAGAAGGCCTATTGGCCCATACGAGGCAGCTCCTATTCTATAACCACCCAATCCCACTCATATACTTGTCCAACCCGTGCTTGAAACAATCGAGGGACCCCACCTCCACAATGTTACGCGGCAATTGGTTCCACAAATCAACAACCCTGTTACTGAACCAGTATTTACCCAAGTCTTTCCTAAATCTAAACTTATCCAATTTATATCCATTGTTTCGTGTTCTGTCCTGTGTTGATACTTTTAATACCCTATTAATATCCCCCCGGTTATGTCCATTCATCCACTTGTAAACCTCTATCATGTCACCCCTAACTCTTCGCCTTTCCAGTGAATGCAACTTAAGCTTTGTTAATCTTTCTTCATATGAAAGATTTCTAATTTGGGGAATTAACTTAGTCATCCTACGCTGGACACGTTCAAGTGAATTTATATCCATTCTATAATATGGCGACCAAAACTGAACTGCATAATCTAAATGGGGCCTAACTAGAGCAAGATATAGCTTGAGAACCACACCAGGTGTCTTGTTACTAACGCTGCGATTAATAAATCCAAGTGTCCGATTTGCCTTATTACGAACATTTATGCATTGATCCTTTTGTTTTAAATTCTTACTAATCATAACTCCCAGATCCCTTTCGCAATCCGACTTCGCAATCACAACACCATCTAGCTCGTATCTTGTAACTCTATCATCATTACCTAACCTCAGAACTTTACATTTATCAGCATTAAACTGCATCTGCCAATCCTTTGACCATTTCAAAACCCTATCTAGATCAACTTGAAGTGATAGTGAGTCCTCCTCCGAATTAATTTCCCTACCGATTTTCGTATCATCGGCAAATTTGCAAATGTTGCTACTCAAACCTGAATCTAAATCATTTATATATATTATAAACAACAGAGGTCCCAGGACAGAGCCTTGAGGCACTCCACTTACAACATTTTCCCACTCTGACTTGATTCCATTTATACTAACTCTCTGTTTCCTTTGGTATAGCCATGCCCTAATCCAGCTTAATATAGCACCCCCAATACCATGAGACTCTATTTTTTTAATCAGTCTTTCATGTGGCACTGTATCAAAAGCTTTGCTAAAGTCAAGGTATACAACATCGCAATCCTTACCACTATCAACTGCCTCAACAATGCTAGAATAAAAAGATAACAAATTTGTTAAACATGAACGGCCATTTATAAAACCATGTTGCGACTCAATTATTAATTTATGTTTTTCAAGATGAAGACGAATTTTATTTGCTATTATAGATTCGAGTAACTTTCCCACAATAGACGTTAGGCTAATTGGTCGATAGTTAGACGCAAGTGATCTATCTCCTTTCTTAAAAACTGGTATCACATTAGCAACTTTCCAAAACTCTGGCACTCTGCCTGACTCTATTGATTTATTAAATATGGTTGACAGTGGGTCACAAAGCTCCTCTTTGCATTCTTTAAGCACCCTAGCAAACACTTCATCCGGCCCTGGGGATTTGTTTGGTTTGAGTTTTACTATTTGTTTAAGAACATCCTCCCTGGTAACTGCTAAACTCGTCAACCTGTCCTCGTCCCAACCCACATAGACTTGTTCGGCTGAAGGCATATTGTTAAGTTCCTCTTTAGTAAATACAGATACAAAATATTTATTAAAAATACTACTCATCTCTTCATCACTAGCTGTTATTTGACCTGTCTCAGTTTTTAATGGACCTATCCTTTCCCTAGTCTTAGTACGATATAACTGAAAAAACCCTTTAGGATTTGTCTTTGCTTGCCCTGCTATGCGAACTTCATAGTTTCTTTTTGCTTTCCTTATCTCTTTTTTAACATTTCTAACCAGTTGTACGAATTCCTGTTCTAAAGTGACCTCCCCATTTTTAATCCTTTTGTACCAAGCTCTCTTTTTACCTATAAGGTTCTTCAAATTCTTTGTTATCCACTTTGGGTCATTAGTATACGATCTATTCAATTTGTATGGTATACTACGTTCCTGTGCTTTGTTTAGAATATTCTTAAATAAGTTATATATTGAATCCACATCGAAATCCCCATTTAAGTCACCTATCGCTGGGTTCATGTCTCGCTCCAAGACCGGCCCACACCCCATACCCAAGCCTTTCCAATCAATTTGACCCAAAAAATTTCTTAGGCTATTAAAATCAGCTTTTCGAAAATCTGGCACTTTAACATAATTTTCTCCTACTGGTCTATTCCATTCTATGCTAAATCTGATTTCTTTGTGATCACTGCTCCCTAGCTCACTCCCTATTTCGATGTCATTAATTTGCGTTTCCCTGTTAGTTAACACTAAATCTAAAATATTATTTTCCCGTGTTGGTTCCTTAATGTGTTGCGTAAGAAAGCAATCGTCAATTAATTCTAGAAAATCTTCTGCTTCACTATTCCCTGTTTTGTTCATCCAGTTTATTCCGCTAAAATTAAAGTCACCCATGACATAAATACTGTTAGATCTAGATGCTCTAGATATTTCATCCCATAGATGCTTTGCTTCCATTCTGTCTAAATTTGGTGGCCTTAACCAGCATTTTAAATTAGTTTTTCTAGTAATGATCACATGGCAGGAATTTTGTCTGTATGATTAGATAACATTTTAACCAGCATTTTTGGCGTATATATGTTTGATTTTGATTTTACTTCTAGTTCGCCGCAAGTGCTGAAAGAAATAAGCAACAGATCGATGGAACCTGACTTTATAGTGTGTATAAACTCATAACATTAAAATTTTTGCCGTAAACCTTAAACAAAATGTCCTGCAAGATATTTTTCTACACTGAAGACTTCTATGAATAAAAACTTTATGATAAAGAAATTAGATGTTTCCATTAACTTATGTAAAAATTTAATAATTAGCTACGGTAATTATGGTAATATTATAGTAATAGTTAAGACATTAAAGTAATATTTATCTTAAATACATGTATATTCCTTTTATGAACAGAGGAAATATATGTATATTCCTATCATTATTTTAAGGGTTTCAATAGATTATTGATTATATTGTAAAAGTGATACTAGAAGGAATTAAGGAATGCAGAATGAGATCCTCGGTATGAACGGAAATCCACTTAAACACAAACAAAAAATATTCATACATAACACGAATGCATCTACACATGTTGTGAGATTTGCAAAACATCGGAATAGCGCGTTGTGTGCTGCAACACAAGAATGAGTTGTTGTGAGTGTTGCAACACACGAATGAGGTGTTATTGTTGCAACATATAAATAATGTGTAGGTTGCAACACAGGACTAACATATTTGTTGTGAACGTTGCAACAAAATATACTATAGCGTGAGTGATGCATCACGTTATTTATGTGCTGTAATGCTGTACTCGCTCACCACGTATTATTCCTATATTGCATCACTCAAACCACATTTTTCTGTTATGCAACTTTCGCAACACGTTGTACTGGTCCGTTGCAACATGCACATCATGATATTCCTGTCCGCTGTAACATTCACAAGAATATATTCATGTATTACAACGTTGCAACATTCACAACAATTTATTCCTGTCCGCTGCCACATTCATAAACGTTGTTCCCGAATTACAATGATGCAACACTCACAACACAATATTACTGTGTTTCAGTGTTCATAACCTTTTATTTCTGTGTTGCATTATTCACAACACTTTTGTTCTGTGGTGCAACACTCACACCATGCGATTCCTGAGGTGTAACACGCACAACGGGTTATTTGTGCGGTGAAACTCTCACAACACGCTAATCTTGTGTTACAATGATGTAACACAACACTCCCAATCTAAAAATTATGCATACAACACTAACAGAACGTCATTTCTGTGTTGCACTATTCACAAAAAAGCATTTATGTATTGTAACACTCACAACACGTTATTCCCGAGTTGTATTTCTGCATCACTCACAATATGTTATTGCTGTGTTTCAACACTCATAAGACGTTAGCAATGTGATGCAACACTCGACTCGTTTTCCTCTCAAGTGTTAAACGTTTTCTTGCACGATATAAATTGTTCATTCCTATTAATGTAAATTAAAAATGATATGAGATTGAAAGATAGATGAAAGGTGATGGAAAAAACAGATGTAAATAAATATATAAATAATAAATAGTTAAACAAATAAAATGGGAAAGAATAAATAAATTATATGCAAGTTAATAGTTATTAAAGATGGTTAAGTGCATAAATATAAGTGATTAAGTATCCAAAAATGTGAGTGGAATAATAAATACATGATGATTAAAGAACTTATGTAAATGTGATAAATAGATATGTAAATTGTGCTGGAATAGATCTATAAAAAGTTAATAAATATTAAAGGGGACTAAATAGATGTAAAAATGGGATTCAATAGTTCCAACTGAAGTATTATTTGGCCAATATATGAAAAAAGGAAGAATTGGCTATTTGAGCTCGAACTGGTGACCGCGTGAACACCGGGTCCGACCTCCCAGTCTGGCCACAACTCTTCCTGCTTAATGAAGAACTCAGCAGTCATACATTCATCCACTTCACCATACATCTTCAACTGACAATTGAGGCGTGTGAAGGAGAAAGTCCGGAAGGAAAATGAATCTCTATGAGAAGAGGATGTAAGGTAAGGTAAGGAAATGGTGAGGTGAAAGCGCCAGGCCAGTTGAATGTATAACACTTGGAAGGGACATTAGGATGGGCTGGGATGTGAGGACGGAGTGAAGGAACGGTGCTCAACCACTTGGACTATCGGGGGATCGAACGCCGACTCTGTAAGAAGCGAAAGTATAGAGTGCAAAAACAGTGCCCAATCACTTTGACCTTCGTTGATTGAACAGAAAACATATTTAATAAATCATAGATCTCAATAAAATTAAACAAACCGAACTGTACGAAGTTACTTTCTCCAATTTATTGGGAATATCTGGGAATTATCCCACTTAGTATTAATTCATTAAATAATTTGCAGGCGATGAGTTACAATAACGTGGCTAAAGTATGTTGACCAGACCACACACTAGAAGGTGAAGGGACGACGACGTTTCGGTCCGTCCTGGACCATTCTAAAGTCGATTGTCTCAAGTCATTAAATAATTTGTTTGTATAGGATGTTTTTGGGAATACATTAACAGCTTCAACGCCCTAATAAACAGTGGTTCATCTTGCTTAACGATTAAGTGTTACTGAAAACTAAAGCTGATTTGTGCATTTTATTTTGTTTAAGTAATGAAAGGAAGGCAGAGAAAAAAGTAAATATCAAATGTATTTGACGCATAGATCAGATAAGGTTGTTCTTATCTTAGGTTTCAAAAGTTTGCCCGAAGCTTAAATAAAAATGTCTTGAAGTTTTTTCTATACTGAGGACTTCAGTAAAAGATTCTTAATGACATACAAATTTCGTATTTTTATTAATTTATGAAATATTATAGTACTAGTTAAGGTACTTATGGCAAAATTATAGTAATAATGAAGATAATTATGGTAATAATATAGTAATAATTAAGCTAATTATTGAAAAATAATAATAATAATTAAAGTAAATATGATTTTATCATAGCAATAGTTCAGGTAAGTATGGTAATAATTTAATACTCGTTAAGGTAATTATCCAATATGTCTTTCATTATGTTACGACAGTTACAATGTTTTGGAATACATAACTTTATTGACCCAAGAGAGAAATGAATCGCAAATGAAAACCCTGACTTAAGTTAAAACTTGTCATATACATTTCCAAAAGTACACAGACTTAACACGATTGCACACACACATATTGTAAGTGTTGCAACACTGAAAGAATGAGTTATGAGTTTTGGAGCACAAGAAGGAGGTGTTGTGAATGCTGCAAAACAGAACTTGTTATGAGTGTTGCAACACAAAATTACATACCCAGGGTTGCAACACGAAAATAAAATACTGTGAGGGTTGCAACATGTCATTAATGTGTTGTAAAGATTGAACACACTCAACACATTATGCCTATGTTGCAACACGACACGTTATTTATGTGTTTCAACACACAACATGTTATTTCAATGTTGCATCACTCAAAACATATTGATAAGTATTGCAACATACGCAACACATTATTTATGTTGTAACCATAACAACGCGCTATTGTCTTGCAAGACTCACACCACATCATTGCTGTCTTGTAACACTCACATCATGGCATTACTGTGTTGCAGTTTTGCAACTATCACCGTGCAATTTTTGTGTTACAGTACTTACGTTAGGACTGTGATGCAACACTCACGTTAGGACCGTGATGCAACACTATCGTTAGGACCGTGATGCAACACTCACGTTAGGACCGTCTTGCTACACTCACGTTAGGACCTTGATGCAACACTCACGTTAGGATCGTGATGCAACACTCACGTTAGGACCTTGATGCAACACTCAAGTAGGATCGTGATGCAACACTCACGTTAGGACCGTGATGCAACACTCACGTTAGGACCGTGATGCAACACTCACGTTAGGACCGTGATGCAACACTCACGTTAGGACCGTGATGCAACACTCGTTAGGACCGTGATGCAACACTCACGTTAGGACTGTGATGCAACACTCACGTTAGGACTGTGATGCAACACTCACGTTAGGACTGTGATGCAACACTCACGTTTGGACCGTGATGCAACACTCACGTTAGGACCGTGATGCAACACTCACGTTTGGACCGTGATGCAACACTCACGTTAGGACCGTGATGCAACACTCACGTTTGGACCGTGATGCAACACTCACGTTAGGACCGTGATGCAACACTTTCAACTCACATTCCCATCAAGCGTTTAACGTTGTATTCTTGCCCGATATTAATGTTTTATTGCTAATATGTAAATTTTAAAAAAGTTGGTGATTGAATAAATCAACAAAAGGTGATAGAAAATATAACTAACAAGTGATTAAACATATGAATAAAAAATTAATGAATGAAAAACTGACTGAATAAACAAATTATATAAGACTGAACTGCAAATAAATAGTGATTATCTGGGAAACGGAGGTGATTAAATATATAAAAACGGGTGATTGCTTTGGTAAATGATGTTTGAACAATTCGATGAAATGTTATAAATATATATAATAAAGTTGCTGTAATTGAGAAATAAAACGTGATTGAAGATTTAAAATGTGATTAAATAGATGAAAATTGCGATTGAATTATTAAAAACTTAAATATAATTTAACTAAATGAATAAATAATGAGACGATGAACGAGGTCGAACTGGTGACCGCGTGAACACTGGGTCGAACATCCCAGCCTGACCACGACGTTTGCTGTTTAATGAAAAACTCAGCAGTCATACATTCGTTCACTTCATCATACATTTTTAAGCGAAAATTGACGCCCGAGAAGTAAAAATTAGTGAGGAAAAATATTTTCCTCATTGAAGACATGAGTTAATACAATCTTTATGATAGATAGATTGTGTGTTTTAACTAAATTATGTAATATTTATTATAGTTTCTACGGTAATTATGGTAATATTATAGTAATAGTTAAGGCATTATGGTAATATTTATGGTAAATATATGTATTTTCCTTTTATATACAGAGGAAGTATGGACATTCCTATAACTATGTTACGGGATTCATTACATAATTGATTATATTTATATATTGATACCAGACAAAACGCGCTGTTGTCTTGCAAGAATCACAACGTGTTATTGTCTTGCAACACAACTCACAACACATCATTGCTGTGTTGCAACACTCACAGCACGGTATTAAAGTGTTGCAATTTTTACACTTTCACTGTGCAATTTAATAAAGAAAAGGTGATAGAAAATATAACCTACAAGTGATTAAATTGATAAATTACAAATAAATGAATAAATAAAATTTAACTGAATAAACAAATTATGTTAGATTGAACAGCTAATGAATAGTGATTACCTAGAGAAATATAGGTGATTAAATATAAAAAACGGGTGATTTCATTGGTAAATAATGCTCAACAAATCTAAAAAATGTTACACATATATAAAAGTTGCTGTAATTTACAAATAAAACGTGAATGGACATTTAAAATGTGATTAAATAGATAAAAATTGCGATAGAATAATTCAAACTGAACTATTATTTAGCTAAATGAATATAGAAGAAAAGATGAATGAGTTGGAACTGGTGACCGCGTGAACACCGGGTCCGACCTCTGAGTCTGACCAGGACGCTTCCTGCTTAATGAAGAACTCAGCAGTCATACATTCATCCACTTTACCATACATCTTCAACTGACAGGTGAGGCATGAGAAGCCAAAGTTGGCGAAGAAAAAATATCAGGAAAAGCTGTAAGTAAAGACAAGGTAATCATGAGATGAAAGCGCTCGGTCAGTATGCCTATATAGCACTTAAATGGGTACTAATTGAGCTGGGATGTGAGGACGGATTGAAGGAACGCTGCCCAACCACTTCGACCTTCGGGGATAGAACATAAACATATTTTATACACAGCAAAAATCTGAATATATTTAAACAAAGGAAACTGTATATAGTTGTTCTCTGGAATTCTTTAAGGTATATCAAGGTGTTATTTAACTACGTATATAATATATTAATAATTTTTGATTGGTTGTTTAAAGGCATTGATGTGCTCACATATATGTGCTCGCCTATATGTGCTGACTTCGATGTGCTGACTTCGATGTGCTGACTTAGATGTGCTTACCTAGATGTGGTCACCTAGATGTGCTGACTTAGATGTGCTTACCTAGATGTGCTCACCTAGATGTGCTGACTTAGATGTGCTGACTTAGATGTGCTCACCTAGATGTGCTGACTTAGATGTGCTCACCTATAAGAGCTCACCTAGATGTGCTTATCTATAAAAGTTCACCTAAATGTAATCACTGAGATGTGCTCACCTAGATGTGTTCACCTATATGTGCTGACTTAGATGTGCTCATCTAGATGTGCTGACTTAGATGTGCTCACCTATATGTGCTGACTTTGATCTGCTCACCTAGATGTGCTCACCTATATGTGCTGACTTAGATGTGCTCACCTATATGTGCTGACTTTGATCTGCTCACCTAGATGTGCTCACCTATAAGAGCTCACCTATATGTGCTGACTTTGATGTCCTGACTTCGATGTGCTCACCTATAAGAGCTCACCTATATGTGCTGACTTAGATGTGCTGACTTTGATGTGCTCATCTAGATGTGCTGACTTAGATGTGCTCACCTATATGTGCTGACTTAGATCTGCTCACCTATAGGAGCTCACCTATATGTGCTGATTTTGATGTGTTGACTTCAATGTGCTGATTTTGATGTGTTGACTTCAATGTGCTGACTTTGATTTGCTCACTTAGATGTACTGTCCGAGATGTGCTGTAATAGATGTGCTCTCCTTGATGTGCTCACCTATATGTGCTGACTTAGATCTGCTCACCTAGATGTGCTCACCTATATGTGCTGACTTAGATCTGCTCACCTAGATGTGCTCACCTATAAGAACTCACCTAGATGTGCTCACTTAGAGGTGCTCACCCTAGTTATCACCGTTAATTATTACCGATATCTTAAGCTGATTTTGTACTTTTCATGTTTGTTTTAGTAATGATCGCATGGCAAGAATCCCATCTGATAATATTAGAGAAAAAAGGGATTCATCCGTATATTTGACCTATAGATCACATGAAGATTTTTCTTTTAATTGGTCACTCGTGTTTAAAACCCAGAAAAAACAGATCAATGGAACATGACTTTATAGTGTGTTTATACCAGCCTATCATCCTGTTTGGGTAGAACTTATAGTATCAATGTGGATATTAGTACATATACCGAACTACAACGCAATTAGAAACTTTTGAAATTGGGCAAACCAGAAATAGATTTTCTTTTTATATTGCTAAGACAAACTAAACTAACCTAACCTAACCTAACCTTCATAGGCCTAATACTCGATATCTGCATGAGGCCTTATATAGTACAACTGTGTGCTAAACTGGTGCTAGGAATATTGATTTTGTGTTTTTTTGCCTCATTTTTTCAAACTCTTTAAATGACTTGTACAAAAATTCTACCATCTAATTGCTTAGTATGTCAATCTTTCTACTATGGTGTACATTACTAAAAAAAAAAATATTATCTAAACAGGAGGATGGTTTGAACAATCTTAGGTGTTTCAAAATCTTGCACGAAACTTTGTCAATGATTTTCTTGAAATTATCTCTCTGCAGAGAAGACTTTAGTGAAAAGATTTTCAATGGCATACAAATTACGTATTTTCACTTAGTTATGTAATATTATATCAATAGTTCAGGTAATTATAGTAATAATATAGATCTAGAGTAATAGTTAAGGTAATTATGGTCAATTCCTTTAAATACTTTACGGCATAAAACATATTTTTCATTATATTTCTTTACTGATGCTAGAGAGTAGAGAATCCTGAATGACAACCTTGCTGTAAATGAAAGTCCATATATAGAGAAATAAAAATACACAGACATAACACGAGTACATATGTCTGTGTTGCAACGTACATGAATACCGTGTTGTGAGTGTTACATCACCAGAAAGAAGTGTTGTAAGTGTTACATCACAGGAATGAAGTGTTGTGAGTGTTACATCACAGGAATGAAGTGTTGTGAGTCTTACATCACCAGAAGGAAGTGTTGTGAGTGATACTTCACTGGAATGAAGTGTTGTGAGTGTTACATCACAGGAATGAAGTGTTGTGAGTGTTACATCACCGGAAAGAAGTGTTGTAAGTGTTACATCACAGGAATGAAGTGTTGTGAGTGTTACATCACCGGAATGAAGTGTTGTGAGTGATACTTCACTGGAATGAAGTGTTGTGAGTCTTACATCACCGCAATGAAGTGTTGTGAGTGTTACTTCACTGGAATGAAGTGTTGTGAGTGTTACATTACATGATTGAAGTGTTGTGAGTGTTACTTCACTGGAATGAAGTGTTGTGAGTGTTACATCACATGATTGAAGTGTTGTGAGTGTTACTTCACTGGAATGAAGTGTTGTGAGTGTTACATCACAGGAATGAAGTGTTGTGAGTGTTACATCACAGGAATGAAGTGGTGTGAGAGTTGCCATACAGAATAAAAAATGTCAAAACCCTCACGTAAAACAGGGTAATTACGTGTTGCAATATGTTATTCCTGACCGTTGTAACACTCACAACACGTAATATATGTGATGCAGCGTTACAACACCTACCACATGGTATTACGGAGATGCATATCTCACAACACGCTTTTTCTGCGTTAAACTGTCATAATACGTTATTTTCTGTGTTGATAACTAAAAACACTTTATTTCTGCGTTTGAACAATGACAATAGTCATTTCTTTGTTGCAACACTCTCAACACGTTATTACTGTTTTGTAATATTATAATAACAATAAATAATATAATACATAAAAGTTGCTAGAAATGGTAAATAAAAAGTGATTAAATATTTAAAATATGATTAAATAGATGAAAAATAATAACGAATTAAAACTAAAGTATTTTGTGGCCAATATATGGAGAAAAGGAAGAGTAGAGCGAGGTGGTCGAACTGGTGACCGCGTGAACACCGGGTCCGACCCCCCAGTCTGACCACGACTCTTCCTGCTTAATGAAGAACTCAGCAGTCATACATTCATCCACTTCGTCATACATCATCATGTGACATATGAGCCATGATGAGAGAAAATCCGTAGAGGAAAAAATATCTGTGAGGATGCGAGGTAAGGTAAGGTAAAGTAAGGTAAGGTAAGGTAAGGTAAGGTAAAATAATAATGAGGTGAAAGTACTGCTCCAGTATGATTATATAACACTTGTTAAGGATATTAGGATGAACTGGGATATATAAGGACGGATTGAAGAAGCGGTGCCTAACCGCTTCGATCATCGGGGGTAGAACAAAAATATAATCTATATTCAGCATGGATCTAAAATAAATTTAAGCAAAATGAAGTATATAAAGTTCTCAAACATTATTTAAGCTATATCATCGAAGTTTTGAACTTTGTATTTATTCAATTCATAATTTTTGGATTGGTTGTTTATAGGTAATATGTTCACCATATGTGTTCACCATATGTGTTCACCTAGACGTGTTCACGTAGACGTTCACCTAGCGTTCACCTAGGCGTGTTCACCTAGTGTTCACCTAGACGTGTTCACCTAGTGTTCCCCTAGGCGTGTTCACCTAGTGTTCACCTAGATGTGTTCACCTAGTGTTCCCCTAGGCGTGTTCACCTAGTGTTCACCTAGGCGTGTTCACCTAGTGTTCACCTAGACGTGTTCACCTAGGCGTGTTCACCTAGTGTTCACCTAGGCGTGTTCACCTAGTGTTCACCTAGGCGTGTTCACCTAGTGTTCACCTAGGCGTGTTCACCTAGTGTTCACCTAGACGTGTTCACCTAGTGTTCACCTAGGCGTGTTCACCTAGTGTTCACCTAGGCGTGTTCACCTAGTGTTCACCTTAATAATCAGTGTTTCTTTTTGTTTAAAGCTGAAATATTAGTAAGACCTGAAGCTGATTTTGTACATTTCAAGATTTTTCTTACAACGACAACATGATAGAAATTCTATCAGTATGATTTGTGTTTTTTAGTAAAGAACGAATGAGAGTAAATAAAGACAATATCAGTGTATTTGACGTATAGATCAGATATTGACTTTTCTTATAGTTGGCCTCAAGTGTTGAAAGCCAGAAACACAAGATGGAGGGAAAATTATTTTATAACGGGTTATAATTTATGTTTCAAATATTTTCCCTTAATCTACATTCAAAGAGAAACAATAATACTCAGACATAACACTGATACATTCACATGTTGTGAGTGTTGCAACACACAGGACTAATGCCTTGTAAGTAAGTAATTATCAAAAGAAGGCACTAAACTGGGAAGGCTCTGTAGCTAATGTCTTGTAAGTGTTTCAACCAAAAATTGTTATAAAAGTGTTTCAACGCAGAAATGAGGTGTTTTCAGTGTTGCTTCACAGGAATGAGGCGTTGCGAGGACTGGAATAACGAGTTGTGGTTATTGCAACACAGGAATGTTTTGCATTTAAAAAAAATTCTTGTGTATTGGAAGACCTACAAAACACAACACATTATTCCTGCTTTTCAACACTAACATGGCATTCTTGTGTTGCAAAGTTACAAATCTCACAACTATTATTTTCATGAACTGTTTGTTACAGCCACAATGGGTCGCAACCGGGTTCTTTGCTGGTGGAACTAAAGTTCTGGTATCCAACCCCAAGTTAGTAGTGGCTTTCAAGGAGTGAACTTGGTAATGCAAGTAAAACACAATGGGAGAGTTGCATTGAATACGACACTTCATTACTTATCAATATATTCACATATAATCACTTTCCCATCACCTCATATATAATCCTAAAGGAAGTATTACTACACTTAATACATACACAAGTGTCTCTCTCATAGGACACTAAGCGCTCCTCGATGCTCAATCGATGCAGTCTTGTCGGCTTCCGTGTTTCCTCAACACACAGTACCGTCCTCAACCAGGACTGGGAATCACCAACGAGTCTACCCTAGCCACGGGCCAGCCAATTCACAGTCTCACTAGGTGCTCCTTGTGAACTCCCACAATCACTCTCCAGCCTGGAGCTGGCAGAGAACATCAGCCTTGCGCTGCTGGGCCTCTCCACACGAACAAATACAAGGGTAGCGAACCCCTGGCAGGAGCTTCTTGCAACTCGCTAGTTACGTTCCCCGTAGCACCTTACTGTCAGCCGTCTCTTCCGTTAGCCAGTCCCAGGGTACGCCGAATACTGTCACTGCCACTTCACAGGCAGACAGTAGAACACTACACAGTTCTTCTTCGGCGGTGGCTCACTGCTTCCGTAAAGCAGAATGGAGTAGAGAGCTATTGGCTGCCCTGGGTAGACTGACTGTCCTCGTACCACAGCAGCCCTACATCGACTCTGTGGATACAGACACATCATCAGTACACTGGTCAGTACATGGGACACTAGGAAACATTCCTTACGGTCTCTGACATAAACATACAACTCCTCCTACAATAGATGGCGCTGATTATCTAGGCACCACCTCACCAGAGGTCAGCACCAGCTACCTCTCGATCTGACTAGGACAGGAATCTAGCGCTTCTTGCTGGTATCTTCCTGCCTCCACTAGATGGCGGCGTCCATGTTGTGGGGGTGGGGTGTTAGGGAGCGGACTGACAGATGGCGTTGACGTCGCTGCTCTGAGCTCCAACGATGGAATCGGGTTCGTAACAGTGTTTAATGTTGAATCCTTTCACGACATAAATATTTCATTACTAACATGTAAATAAAAACAATGTTGATACATAATGTTGATAAAAATGAATAAAAATATAACTAAAAATTTCTTAAATAGATTAACAGAAAAAGATAAACAAATAAAACGTAATTTAATACATCAATCAAAATCGGTTGAATAATTAATGAAGGTGATTAAACAGATAAATATACATGAATAAATATCCAGAAAAGGATGATTGGATTAATAAAAATAAATTTGAACAAATAAATATAATGTGATAAAAAGAGAAAATATAAAATTTGCTAGAATTTATGAATAAAACGAGACTGAATATTTAAAATTTGATTAAATATATGAAAAATAGTTTTAAATTAAAACTAAAGTATTTTGTGGCCAATATATGGAAAAATGGAAGCTCCCGACACAACTAGGGTTGAGGTCGAACTGGTGACCGCATGAACACCGGTTCCGACCTCCCAGTCTGACCACGACGCTGCCTGCTTAATGAAGAACTCATCTTACCTTGAGGTTACCTTACCTTGAGGTGCTTCCGGGGCTTAGCGTCCCCGCGGCCCGGTCGTCGACCAGGCCTCCTGGTTGCCGGACTGATCAACCAGGCTGTTGGACTTGGCTGCTCGCAGCCTGACATATGAGTCACAGCCTGGTTGATCAGGTATCCTTTGGAGGTGCTTATCCAGTTCTCTCTTGAACACTGTGAGGGGTCGGCCAGTTATGCCCCTTATGTGTAGTGGAAGCGTGTTGAACAGTCTCGGACCTCTGATGTTGATAGAGTTCTCTCTCAGAGTACCAGTTGCACCTCTGTTTTTCAACGGGGGTATTCTGCACATCCTGCCATGTCTTCTGGTCTCATGTGATGTTATTTCTGTGTGCAGGTTTGGGACCAGCCCCTCTAATATTTTCCACGTGTAAATTATTATGTACCTCTCCCGCCTGCGCTCAAGGGAGTACAGTTTTAGGCTCTTTAGTCGGTCCCAATAGTTTAGATGTTTTACTGAGTGGATTCTAGCAGTAAAGGATCTCTGCACGCTCTCCAGGTCAGCAATTTCTCCAGCTTTGAAAGGGACTGTCATTGTGCAGCAGTACTCCACTCTAGAGAGCACAAGCGTTTTGAAAAGTGTCATCATCGGTATAGCATCTCTAGTGTGAAAAGTTCTTGTTATCCAACCTGACATTTTTCTTGCAGTTGTGACGGCTACTTTATTGTGTTCTTTAAAGGTAAGGTCTTCCGACATGAGTACACCCAGATCCTTTACATTGCTTTTTCGTTCTATGTTATGATTTGCCTGAGTTTTGTACGTGGTTTCCGTTTTTATATTTTCATTTTTTCAATAGCGCATGAGCTGGAACTTATCTTCGTTAAACACCATATTATTTTCTGTAGCCCATAGAAAGACCTGATCTACATCTGACTGGAGGTTCGCCGTGTCCTCTATGTTGCCAACTCTCATGAAGATCCTAGTGTCATCTGCAAAGGATGATACAGTGCTATAGGTTGTGTTCTTGTCTATGTCCGATATGAGGATGAGAAAAAGTACTGGAACAAGCACAGTACCCTGGGAGACTGAGCTCTTCACGGTTGATGGGCTGGATTTTATTTTGTTGACTATTACACATTGGGTTCTGTTGGTCAGGAAATTGTAGATCCATCTGCCTATTTTTCCGGTAATTCCTTTTGAACGCATTTTATGTGCAATAACACCATGGTCACATTTATCAAAAGCTTTTGCGAAATCTGTGTAAATTACATCAGCGTTTTGTTTGTCTTCCATAGCATCTAATGCCATATCATAGTGGTCCAGCAACTGCGACGGGCAAGAGCGCCCTGTTCTGAAACCATGTTGTCCGGGGTTATGGAGATGCTGTGATTCCTTGTATTTTGTGATCTTACTTCTTAGCTGTTACGAACCCGGATCCAGCGTCCGAGCCTGGAGCAGTGACAACAGCGCCATCTGTGGGTCAGCTCCCAAAACCCCCGCCAAACGAACGACGACACCGGATGAGGACGGCGAATATCGGCCACAAGGGCCAGTTTCCAGTCCTGTGCAGCTCACAACACAGCCGCTCCTGACCTCTGGTGAGGTGGTGCTCCGACGACAGCGCCATCTATGGGCTGGATACGTCAGGTGTTTGTGCCCGAGCCCGTAAGTGAGGTGTATTAGTGTCCCGGTTATTGATGACGTGTCTGCTTACAGAGCCGACCTGGGACCACTGTGTTGAAGGTTGAGTCAGTCTACCCGAGGCAGCCAGTCTCCATACTGTGAAGTTTGCTGCAGCTGTTGTGACGTCGTCCCCCTGGAAGAACACTGTGGTGTGTTAGCCTGCCAGTGGAGTGGCAGTGAAAGGATTTACCCGGGACCGGCTGTTGGAGACGATCATCAGCTGGGGTATTGAGGACAGGAGGGTGATTTGCGATATCACACGAGACTCCTGTCTAGGGCGTACCCCTTATATCGTTCGTGGAGTGGCCGTACCAGCCTTGGTGGCTCAGTACCTGCCAGCAGACCAGCTGGACGTGTGGTTGACGGCCTCCACGACGGTGCCCCCAGTGGACCTGCGTTTTGGCTGACCTGTGGCCCGGGTAGGCTCGACATTCTCAGAGGACACGTCGTGAGGCCACGAAGAAAGCACCAAGGACTCGGCACCAAGTGGTGTGGCACCAGCGTCTTCAACAGAAGACCACGATTATGGATTAATCCCCTTGTATAGTGTTAATACCCCCCCCCCTTTGTGTAACCGTTTTATATATTATTTATTGGTGACGGACATTATATAATATTAAGTTCTTAGCTTTCTTTCCCTACTCCCTTTAAGTTACTTGCGTCACGGATCTCATCCCTTGATAGCCACTACTGGCTCGGGAACGGATACATTATATCTTCCTCTCACAACATCAGAGTAAGGACCCCGTTGCGTCCCGAGAGGGCCGTAACATTAGCACTCTCTCAAAAATTTTTATGATGTGCGATGTTAGTGCTATCGGTCTGTAATTTTTTGCCTCCGCCTTATTTCCTCCTTTATGAAGTGGTGCTATCTCTGCTGTTTTTAGTATATCAGGAATAACGCCAGTATCTAGGCTTTGTCTCCACAGAATGTGGAGGGCCTGCGATAGTGTTTTTTTTTACAGTTCTTTATGAACATGGAGTTCCAAGAATCCGGGCCTGGTGCAGAGTGCATAGGCATACTGTTTATGGCTTCTTCATCACTCATACATTCATCCACTTCATCATACATCATCAATTGACATTGTAGGCATGAGGAGAAAAATCAGTTAGGAAAAGAATCTGTTATGAAGCGAGGTAAGGCAAGGTAAGGTAATTATGAGGTGAAAGTACTATCTTCTTGAGGTTATCTTCAGATGATTTCGGGGCTTAGCGTCCCCGCGGCCCGGTCCTCGACCAGTCCTCCTTTTTGTTACATACCCCAAGAAGCAGCCCGTAGCAGCTGTTTAACTCCTAGGTACCTGTTTACTGCTAGGTAACAGAGGCATCAGAGTGAAAGAAACTTTTTCCCCATTTGTCTCCGCCTCCACCGGGGTTCGAACCCGGAACCTCAGGAATACGAATCTCAGGCTGTCCACTCAGCTGTCCGGCGCACATACTAAGCCAAGATTAATGTACAGCACTTGGAAGGGATATTAAGATCATCTGGGATATATAAGGCCGAAGTGAAAGAATGGAAAGCTACCATTTGGACCATCGGGGATCGAGCACTGACTCTGCATGAAGTGAGAGGACGGAGTGGAGTAACGGTGCCCAAACACTTGGACCATCGGAGATCGAACACAAACGTATTTTATTAGCAGCACAGATCTAATAAATTTAAACAAACTGAAGAGTACACAGTTGGTCTCACCAGTTTAAAAGATTTCATTAGATATTAGATCAGAGTCATTTAAGATTATCATTATGATCAATACCTTTCAAGAAGTTACGACATTGAAAACTTTTCATTAAATTTCTTTACTGAAACTAGAGAGGAAAGAATCCTGAATGACAACCTTGATGGAAATGAAAGTCTACATATAGAGAAACAAAAATACACCGACATCAGACGAATACACACAAATTGCGAATGTTGAAACACAGGAATAGCGTGTTGCGAGTGTTGCAGAAAAAAATGAGATGCTGTGGGTGTTGACAAAAACCTAGTTGTGTGTTGCAACACTCACAACACGTTATTTCGTTGTTGCAACTCCTGCAACACGTTATTTCGATGTTGCAACACTCACGAAAGGTTCTTTATGTATTGCAACTCTCATAACATTTTATGTATTCGTTGCAACACTAACCACACGTTATTATTGTGTTGCAAAACTTAAAACACATCATTACTTAACTCTCGCATACTTAAGTGTTGCAATACACTTAATATTGATGCAATACTTTATTACTTAATACTTGCATACTTGTCGACTTAACACTTGCAAATTGTTACTTACAGTATTCCTGCGAGTACTTGTAAGCAATTTTCCTCATTTTTCTTTTTTTTTGTTCATTTTGTTTTGTATTGTATAA
This sequence comes from Procambarus clarkii, assembly GCF_040958095.1. Classification (NCBI taxonomy): domain Eukaryota; kingdom Metazoa; phylum Arthropoda; class Malacostraca; order Decapoda; family Cambaridae; genus Procambarus; species Procambarus clarkii. The sequence continues at coordinate 16,486,960 of NC_091150.1, forward strand.
TCTTGTTTATATATTTTTCCCCCTTCTATATCAAAATTCTATTTTGTAATTGCCATTCTTGCCTTGTTTTCCTACAATCAGCCTTTTTATGCAGACAAGTATAGACCCAGAACTAAACCTCTTATCCACTATCTATGACAATCATCACTTTAATGATCAAAATTGCAGATATTTTACAGCACATGATGTACACAATGTATTAACACATAATCACAATATGTCTGTAATCAACTTGAACGTTAGATCCCTAGGTAAACACTTCGATGATGTTAGTGCCTTAATTGAAACTATTGACAACAAATTCTTTTTTATTATACTTACTGAAACGTGGTTGAAAGAGGATACTACTCAACTCTTTAACATGCCTAACTACTCGGCAATTCACAACTGTCGTCAAAATCAGAGAGGTGGTGGTACTGCTCTTTACTACCACCAAAAACTAACATGCTTAAAAGTAATTAGAACTAGAGACTGCTGTGGGGAGTATATCTTCGCCAGTTTCAGAGTCAAAGGTGCCGAGTCTGTCCTGTCTGTGGATGCAGTCTATAGAATTCCTAACACTGATGTGTCCGAATTCAACTCAAACCTTAGAAATCTAATACTAGATAACAGACTAAACAAAAACCATCTAATTATCGCAGGGGACTTCAATATTGTCCTCTGCGAGCCTGAACACCCTACTGCTGTTAGCTTCCTCAACTGTATGAATTCCCGCTTCCTCATACCCTTAATCACTAGACCTACTAGAATCACTGATAGTACTGCCACGACTCTAGATCACATCTGGACCAACATAACCTCTCTGCTTACTTCAGGTATTATCACCGATAGCACTACAGACCATTACCCCACATTTCTCTTAACTAACATTAACAAACCACCTCTAGAGACAAGGGAGTTAAGCTTTAGGCAGCATAATGAAACTGCTATAGACAATTTTATAACTGCTGCTGATAATGTCAACTGGGAGTCCGAGTTAGGTAACATAGGGGACATCAACCTAGCAGTGCAATCTTTTCTTCAAAAAACTCTCAGCCTTTATAACACCCACTGTCCTATGCTTACGAAACAAGTCACAACCAAAAGGCTTAACAATCCTTGGCTTACAAAGGGGAATACTTAAATCCATTAATAAAAAACATGATCTTCAGAAGTATAGGTTAGGAACCGTCTCCAGAGAATTCTCAAAGAATTACTCGTTATTGCTATCTAAAATAATTAGACGAGCCAAAACTAAATACTACGAAGATAAATTTACCCAAATGAAGAGCAACATTAAAACAACTTGGAGCATAATTTCACAAATATTGGGATCTAAGAAGATTTTAAATAACAAACCAACACTCCTGTCCAATAAAGATGGTCTGCTTTCAGCCTCTGATTCTGCTATTGAGTTCAATAGGTTCTTCTCTTCCATTGGGTCATCCCTTGCAAATGATATTCCATCTTCCAGTACTGATATTAAGGACTATCTTACAGGTAACTATCCACAATCTCTGTACCTAAAGCCTACTAATTCCAATGACGTTAATGAGATAATCCTTTCCCTTAAAACCAAGTCTGGTGCCCTTGAGGAGATACCAACCTTTATTTACAAAAAAAACTCCAGATCTTTAGCCCCTGCTATTGCATTGCTCTTCAACAAGTCACTTGAACTCCTAACCTTTCCAGATATGCTAAAAAAAGCGAGAGTAACCCCTGTCCACAAAAGTGGTGATCTCACAGATGTTAACAACTACACACCTATATCAATCCTGCCTAACTTGTCAAAAATATTTGAAAAGCTAATCTACAAGCAGCTTTACTCTTATCTAGCCAAACACAATATACTTAGCTCTTGTCAATATGGCTTCAGACCCAAAAAAAGCACTAACGATGCACTTATTAGTATTATTGACATGATACATGCAGCTCTTAATAAAAATGAGTTCCCTGTTGGGTTATTTGTGGACCTGCGGAAGGCTTTTGACACTGTCAACCACCAAAACCTACTTCTTAAATTACATCATTATGAAGTCAGAGGACACTCCCTGCAATACCTCAAATCTTACCTTACTGACAGGCTCCAGTATGTTTCTGTGAATAATTCAATTTCTCCCACCCTACCCATCAACATTGGTGTTCCTCAGGGCAGCATACTTGGCCCTCTCGTCTTTCTCATCTACATTAATGATCTTCCAAATGCCTCCCAAGACCTCAAACCAATTCTATTTGCTGACGACACAACCTTCATTTACTCCAGTCCTGACCCCCTTGCTCTAAATGCCACAGTAAATACTGAGCTAAATAAAGTCCATCTTTGGCTAACTGCCAACAAACTCACCCTTAACATTCACAAAACTTTCTATATTCTGTTTGGCAATAAATCCTCTAATCAAATAAATCTCAGAATTAACAATACTCAAATTTGTAACAAATTAGATGGCAAATTCCTTGGCATTCTCATTGACCACTAGCTGAATTTCCAGGGACACATTCTAAATATATAAAAAGAAGTTTCAAAAACTGTTGGCATTCTTTCTAAGTTCAGATATTATGTACCCCGCCCTGCCCTGGTGACTCTCTATTACTCCCTCATCTATCCATATCTCAACTATGGTATTTGTGCTTGGGGTTCTACTACCCAAAATCATTTACGTCCTCTAATTACTCAAAACAAAGCTGCTATTAGGACAATATCCAACTCTGGCCCCAGACATCACTCGGAACCCCTACTCAAATCTCTGAATATGTTAGATATTAAGTCACTGCACATTCTCTCATGTGTATTATACATATATAAAACGCTGAACTGTAATGTCAATCCTGACCTCAAAAGCTTCATTGAAGGTTGTAACAAAGCCCATGAGCACCACACCAGAAATAAATACAGTTTTGATATTCCAAGAGTACGACTTAATCAAACTAGAAATGCTCTACAAATCAAGGGACCCAGAATGTGGAATGACCTTCCCAACCATGTTAAAGACTGTACCTCTCTCAACCAGTTTAAGTTAAAAACGAAGCACTACCTAATAAATTCCCTGTAACCTACCTTACCCCTCTATTGTCAACCCATGTCTGTTTTCTTAAACAACGCTGTTTGTCGACCTATTTGTATTTGTGCTACTTTTTCAGCCATGTTTCCCCCTATTTATCTTTATTTTTATTTGTTCTAAACACATTTTATTCTTTATACTCATTTAGTATTAAGTATTAGTCATTAAAGTTTTTCCTGCCCGAAATGCTTTGCGTAATAGTGGCTTTAGGCATTGTATGTACTAGCTCTATCTATAAATCTATCAATTTATGTAAAATCTCTTGAATGTATGTATCTTACCTGAATAAACATTTTATTTATTTATTTTATTTATTTACTTTATATTTGAATACAATTAGGTAGACGTAATTACTTTCATGGAAAGTAATTATAAAGCAAAATAAACGTGATATAATAAATAAATCCAATACCAATGAATAGTTTATAAGGTGAATAAGAATATAAATACAGGTGAATAAGTATCTAAGAAATTTGAATGGATTTATAAATACATGATGATTTAGGAAATAATTTTAATGAGATAAATAAATATATAAAGGTTGTTGGAATAAATATATAAAAATGATAAACATTAACGGGAAGTAATTTGATGGAGAACTAGGACTCAATAATTGTAACTATAGTATTATTTGGGCAATATATGAAAAAAGGAAGAAGACATAAAGGAACTCGAACTGGTGACCTCGTGAACACCAGGTCCGACCTCCCAATCTGGTCACGACTCTTCCAGCTTATTGAAGAACTAAGGTATTGTAGGGTAAGGTATGGTAAGGTATGGCAAGGTATGGTATGGTAAGGTAAGGTAAGGTATGGGAAGGTAAGGTAAGGTATGAGAAGGTCAGGTATGGTAAGGTATGGAGAGGTAAGGTTTGGCAAAGTATGGTAATGAATGGTATGGAAAGATATGGTAAGGTATGGTATGGTAAGGTAAGGTATGGTACCTTGAGGTTACCTTGAGGTGCTTCCGTTGCTTAGTGTCCCCGCGGCCCGGTCGACGACCAGGCCTCCAGGTTGCTGGACTGATCATCCAGGCTGTTAGACGCGGCTGCTCGCTAAGGTATGGTAAGGTATGACACGGTAAGGTAAGTTATGGAATGGTAAGGTAAAATATGGTATGGTAAGGTATGACACGGTAAGGTAAGGTATGGTAAGGTATGGAAAGGTAAGGTAAAATATGGTATGGTAAGGTATGGTATGGTAAGGTATGGTAAGGTATTATAAGGTATGGTATGGTAAGATATGGTAAGGAAAGGTAAGGTATGGTATAGTATGGTAAGGGATGGTAAGGTAAGGTAAGGTATGGTAAGGTATGGTATGGTATGGTATCGTAAGGAAAGGTAAGGTATGGTATGGTAAGGTAAGGTAAAATAAGGAAAAATAAGGTATGATATGGTAAGGTATGGTAAGGTAAGGTATGGTAAGGTATGGTATGGTAAAGTATTGTAAAGTAAGGTATGTTAAGGTATGGTAAGGTATGGTAAGTTATGGTAAGGAATGGTAAGGCAAGGTATGGTAAGGTATGGTAAGTTATGGTAAGGTATGGTAAGGTAAGGTATGGTAAGGTAAGGTATGGTAGCGTAAGGTAAAGTATGGTAAGGTATGGTAAGGTAAAGTATGGTAAGGTATAGTAAGGTATGGTAAGATATGGTAAGGTATTGTAGGGTAAGGTATGGAAAAGTAAGGTATGGTATGGTAAGGTATGGTAAGGTAAGGTAAGGTATGGTAAGGTGTGGTAAGGTATGGAAAGGAATGGTAAAGTATGGTAAGGCAAGGTATGGTAAGGTATGGTACGGTAAGGTAATTTAAGGTAAGGTATGGTAAGGTAAGGTATGGTAAGGTATGGTAACGTAAGGTATGGTAAGGTAAGGTATGGTAAGATATGGTAAGATATGGTATGGTAAGGTATGGTAAGGTGTGGTAAGGTGTGGTAAGGAATGGTAAGGTATGGTAAGGTAATGTATGGTAAGATCTGGTAAGGTAAGGTATGCTAAGGTTTGGTAAGGTATGGTAAGTTATGGTAAGGTATGGTAAGGTAAGGTATGATAAGGTATGGTAAGGTATGATAAGGTATGGTAAGGTATGGTATGTTAAGGTAAGGTATGGAAAGGTATGATAAGCTATGGTATGGTAAGGTATGGTAGGGTAAGGTAAGGTATGGTAAGGTAAGGAAAGGTATGGTAAGGTATGGTAAGGTAAGGTAAGGTATTGTAAGGTATTGTAGGGTAACGTATGGTAAGGTATGGTAAGGTATGGTAAGGTAAGGTATGGTAAGGTAAGGTAAGGTATAGTAAGGTATGGTAAGGTATGGTAAGGTATGGTATGGTAAGGTAAGGTATGGTAAGGTAAGGTATGGTAAGGTATGGTAAGGTATGGTAAGGTTTGGTAAGGAAAGGTATGGTAAGGTATTGTAGGGTATGGAAAGGTAGGGTTAGGTATAGTAAGGTAAGTTATGGTACGGTAAGGTATGCTAAGGTATGGTAAGGTATGGTAAAGTAAGGTATGGTAAGGTATGGTAAGGTATGGTAAGGTAAGGTATGGTAAGGTATGGAAAGGTAATGTATGGTATGGTAAGGTAAGGTATAGTAAGGTATGGTAAGGTTTGGTAAGGTAAGGTATGGTAAGGTATGGTAAGGTAAGGTATGGTATGGTTAGGTATGGCATGGTAAGGTATGGTAAGGTATGGTAAGGTATCGTAAGGTATGGTAAGGTATCGTAAGGTATGGTAAGGCAAGGCATGGTAAGGTATGGAATGGTAAGGTAAGGTAAGGTATGAGAAGGTCAGGTATGGTAAGGTATATTGAGGTATGGAAAGGTAAGGTAAGGTATGCTAAGGTATGGCAAAGTATGGTAAGTAATGGTATGGAAAGGTATGGTAAGGTATGGTAAGGTAAGGTATGGTAAGATCTGGTAAGGTAAGGTATGCTAAGGTATGGTAAGGTATGGTAAGTTATGGTAAGGTATGGTAAGGTAAGGTATGATAAGGTATGGTAAGGTATGGTAAGGTAAGGTATGGTAAGGTATGGTATGGTAATGTATGTAAAGGTAAGGTATGGTAAGGTAAGGTATGGTAAGGTATGGTAAGGTAAATATGCTAAGGTATGGTAAGGTATTGTAAGATATGGTAAGGAAAGGTATGACAAGGTATAGTAAGGTTTGGTAAAGTATGGTAAGGTATGGTAATGTATGGTATGGAGAAGTATGGTAAGGTATGGTAAGGTATGTTAAAGTATGGTAAGGTAAGGTAAGGTATTGTAAGGTATTGTAGGGTAAGGTATAATAAGGTATGGTAAGGTAAGGTATGGTATGGTAAGGTAAGGTATGGTAAGGTATTGTAGGGTATGGTAAGGTAGGGTAAGGTATTGTAAGGTATGGTAAGGTAGGGTAAGGTATAGTAAGGTAAGGTATGGAAAGGTATGGTAAGGTATGGTAAGTTAAGGTATGCTAAGGTATGGTAAGGTATGGTATGGTAAGGTCTGGTGAGGTAAGGTATGGTAAGGGGTGGTAAGGTATGGTATAGTATGGAGAGGCATGGTAAGGTAAGGTATGGTATGGTATAGTATGGTAAGGTATGGTAAGGTATGGTAAGGTAAGGAAAGGTAAGGTATGGTAAGGTAAGGTAAGATAAGGAAAAGTAAGGTATGATATGGTAAGGAATGGTAAGATAAGGTATAGTAAGGTAAGGTATGGTACGGTAAGGTAAGGTATGCTAAGGTATAGTAAGGTATAGTAGGGTAAGGTATGGTAAGGTATGGTAAGGTATGGTATGGTAAGGAATGGTAAGGTATGGTAAGGTAAGATATGGTATGGTATAGTAAGGTATGGTAAGGTATAGTAAGGTAAGGTATGGTTAGGTAGGGTAAGGTATGCTAAGGTATGGTAAGGTAAGGTAAGGTATTGTAAGGTATTGTAGGGTAAGGTAAGGTATGTTATGGTAAGGTATGGATAGGTGTGGTAAGATATGGGAAGATATGGTAAAGTAAGGTAAGGTAAGGTAAGGAATAGTAAGGCATGGTAAGGTAAGGTAAGGTATGGTAAGGTAAGGAAAGGTAAGGTATGGTAGGGTAAGGTAAGATATGATAAGGTATGGTAAGGTATGGTAAAGTATGGTAAAATATGGTAAGGTATGGTAAGGTAAGGTAAGATATGATAAGGTATGGTAAGGTATGGTAGAGTATGGTAAAGTATGGTAAGGTATGGTAAGGTATGGTAAGGTATGTTAATGTGTGGTAAGGTATGGTGAGTTATTGTAAGGTAAGGTATGGTAAGGTAAGGTATGGTAAGGTAAGGTAAGGTATGGTATGGTAAGGTAAGGTATGGTAAGGTATGGTAAGGTAAGATATGGTATGGTAAGGTAAGGTATGGTAAGGTAAGGTATGGTAAGGTATGATAAGGTATGGTAAGGTAAGGTGTGGTAAGGTATGGTAAGGTACTGTAAGGTAAGGTATGGTATGGTAAGGTATGGTAAGATAAGGAATAGTAAGGTATGGTAAGGTATGATAAAGTAAGGTATGGTAAGGTGAGGCAAGGTATGATATGGAAAGGTATGGTAGGGTATTGTAAGGTAAGGTAAGGTAAGGTATGGTAAGGTACGATATGGTAAGGTATGATAAGGTATGATAATGTATGGTAAGGTAAGGTAAGGTATGGTAAGGTATGGTAAGGTATGGTGAGGTAAGGTAAGGTATGGTAAGGTATGGTATTGCATGGTAAGGTATGGTAAGGTATGGTAATGTAAGGTAAGGTATAGTACGGTATGGTATGGTAAGGTAAGGTAAAATAAGGAAAAGTAAGGTATGATATGGTAAGGTAGGGTAAGGTAAGGTATGATAAGGTATGGTAAGGTATGATAAGGTATGGTAAGGTATGGTATGGTAAGGTAAGGTATGGCAAGGTATGATAAGCTATGGTATGGTAAGGTATGGTAGGGTAAGGTAAGGTATGGTAAGGTAAGGAAAGGTATGGTAAGGTATGGTAAGGTAAGGTATGGTATTGTAAGGTATTGTAGGGTAACGTATGGTAAGGTATGGTAAGGTATGGAAAGGTAAGGTATGGTAAGGTAAGGTAAGATAAGGAAAAGTAAGGTATGATATGGTAAAGAATGGTAAGATAAGGTATGGTAAGGTAAGGTATGGTATGGTAAGGTAAGGTATGCTAAGGTATAGTAAGGTATAGTAGGGTAAGGTATGGTAAGGTATGGTAAGGTATGGTAAGATATGGTATGGTAAGGTATGGTAAGGTATGGTAAGGTAAGATATGGTATGGTATAGTAAGGTATGGTAAGGTATGGTAAGGTATGGTAAGGTAAGGTAAGGTATTGTAGGGTAAGGTAAGGTAAGTTATGGTAAGGTATGGATAGGTGTGGTAAGATATGGGAAGATATGGTAAAGTAAGGGAAGGTAAGGTAAGGTAAGGTAAGGTAAGGAATAGTAAGGCATGGTAAGGTAAGGTATGGTAAGGTAAGGAAAGGTAAGGTATGGTAGGATAAGGTAAGATATGATTAGGTATGGTAAGGTATGGTAAAGTATGGTAAAATATGGTAAGGTATGGTAAGGTAAGGTAAGTAATGGTAAGGTAAGGTAAGATATGATAAGGTATGGTAAGGTATGGTAGAGTATGGTAAAGTATGGTAAGGTATGGTAAGGTATGGTAAGGTATGTTATTGTGTGGTAAGGTATGGTGAGTTATTGTAAGGTAAGGTATGTTAAGGTAAGGTATGGTAAGGTAAGGTAAGGTAAGGTATGGTATGGTAAGGTAAGGTATGGTAAGGTATGGTAAGGTAAGATATGGTATGGTAAGGTAAGGTATGGTAAGGTATGGTATGGTATGGTAAGGTATGGTAAGGTAAGGTGTGGTAAGGTACGGTAAGGTACTGTAAGGTAAGGTATGGTATGGTAAGGTATGGTAAGATAAGGAATAGTAAGGTATGGTAAGGTATGATAAAGTAAGGTATGGTAAGGTGAGGCAAGGTATGGTATGGAAAGGTTTGGTAGGTTATGGTAAGGTAAGGTAAGGTAAGGTATGGTAAGGTACGATATGGTAAGGTATGATAAGGTATGATAATGTATGGTAAGGTAAGGTAAGGTATGGTAAGGTATGGTAAGGTATGGTAAGGTAAGGTAAGGAATGGTAAGGTACGGTATTGCATGGTAAGGTATGGTAAGGTATGGTAAGGTAAGGTAAGGTAAGGTAAGGTAAGGTAAGGTATAGTAAGGTATGGTATGGTAAGGTAAGGTAAAATAAGGAAAAGTAAGGTATGATATGGTAAGGTAGGGTAAGGTAAGGTATGATAAGGTATGGTAAGGTATGATAAGGTTTGGTAAGGTATGGTATGGTAAGGTAAGGTATGGTAAGGTATGATAAGCTATGGTATGGTAAGGTATGGTAGGGTAAGGTAAGGTATGGTAAGGTAAGGAAAGGTATGGTAAGGTATGGTAAGGTAAGGTAAGGTATTGTAAGGTATTCTAGGGTAAGGTATGGTAAGGTATGGTAAGGTATGGTAAGGTATGGTAAGGTAAGGTATGGTAAGGTAAGGAATGGTAAGGTAAGGTAAGGTATAGTAAGGTATGGTAAGGTATGGTAAGGAATGTTATGGTAAGGTAAGGTATGGTAAGGTAAGGTATGGTAAGGTATGGTGAGGTATGGTAAGGTTTGGTAAGGAAAGGTATGGTAAGGTATTGTAGGGTATGGTAAGGTAGGGTTAGGTATAGTAAGGTAAGGTATGGTAAGGTAAGGTATGCTAAGGTAAGGTAAGGTATGGTTAAGTATGGTATGGTAAGGTATGGTAAGGTATGCTAAGGTAAGGTAATGTAAGGTATGGAACGGTAATGTATGGTATGGTAAGGTATGGTAAGGTAAGGTATAGTAAGGTATGGTAAGGTTTGGTAAGGTATGGTAAGGTTAGGTATGGCAAGGTAAGGTATGGTAAGGTATGGTAAGGTATGGTAAGGCAAGGCATGGTAAGGTATGGTATGGTAAAGTAAGGTAAGGAATGAGAAGGTCAGGTATGGTAAGGTATATTGAGGTATGGAAAGGTAAGGTAAGGTATGCTAAGGTATGGCAAAGTATGGTAAGTAATGGTATGGAAAGGTATTGTTAGGTATGGTAAGGTAAGGTATGGTAAGATCTGGTAAGGTAAGGTATGCTAAGGTATGGTAAGGTATGGTAAGTTATGGTAAGGTATGGTAAAGTAAGGTATGATAAGGTATGGTAAGGTATGGTAAGGTAAGATATGGTAAGGTATGGTAAGGTACGGTATGGTAAGGTATGGTAAGGTAAGGCATGTTAAGGTATGGTATGGTAAGGTATGTTAAGGTATGGTAAGGTAAGGTATGGTAAGGTAAATATGCTAAGGTATGGTAAAGTATTGTAAGATATGGTAAGGAAAGGTATGGCAAGGAATAGTAAGGTTTGGTAAAATATGGTAAGGTATGGTAATGTATGGTATGGAGTGGTATGGTAAGGTATGGTTAGGTATGTTAAAGTATGGTAAGGTAAGGTAAGGTATTGTAAGGTATTGTAGGGTAACGTATGATAAGGTATGGTAAGGTAAGGTATGGTATGGTAAGGTATGGTAAGGTAAGGTATGGTAAGGTAGGGTAAGGTATTGTAAGGTATGGTAAGGTATGGTAAGGTATGGTAAGGTATAGTAAGGTATGGTAAGGTATGGTAAGGTATGGTATGTTAAGGTATAGTAAGGTATGGTAAGGTGTAGTAATGTATGGTAAGGTATGGTAAGGTATGGTATGGTATGGTAAGGTATGGTAAGGTATGGTATGGTAAGGAATGGTAAAGTATGGTAAGGTATGGTAAGGTATGGTAAGGTATGGTAAGGTATGGTTAGGTAGGGTATGGTAAGGTATGGTAAGGTAGGGTAAGGTATGGTAAAGTATGGTATGGTTAGGTATGGAAAGGTATGGTAAGGTATGGTAAGGTAAGGTAAGGTAAGGAATGGTAAGATATGGTAAGGTAAGGCAAGATAAGGAAAAGTAAGGTATGATATGATAAGGAATCGTAAGGTAAGGTATGGTAAGGTAAGGTATGGTATGGTAAGGTATAGTTAAGTAAGGTATGGTAAGGTAAGATATGGTAAGGTATGGTAAGGTATGGTAAGGAATTGTAAGGTATGGTAAGGTATGAGAAGGTCAGGTATGGTAAGGTATGGGGAGGTATGGAAAGGTAAGGCAAGGTATGGTAAGGTATGGCAAAGTATGGTAAGGAATGGTATGGAAAGGTATGGTAAGGTATGGCATGATAAGGTAAGGTATGGTAAGGTATGGTAAGGTATGGCTTGGTAAGGAAAGTTATGGTAAGGTATGGTAAGGAATGGTAAGGTAAGGTATGGTATGGTAAGGTATGGTAAGGTATGATAAGGTATGGTAAAGTATGGTATGGTAAGGAAAGGTATGGTAAAGTATGATGAGGTATGGCATGGTATGGTAAGATATGGTAAGGTAAGGTAAGGTAAGGTATGGTAAGGTATGGTAAGGTATGGTAAGGTATGTTATGGTAAGGGAAGGTATGGTAAGGTATGGTATGGTAAGGTAAGGTAAGATAAGGAAAAGCAAGGTATGATAATGTAAGGTATGGTAAGGTATGGTATGGTAAGGTATGGTAAAGTAAAGTAAGGAATGGTAAAGTATGGTAAGGTATGGTAAGGAATTGTAAGTTTAGGTATGGTAAGGTATGGTAAGGTATGGTAAGGTATTGTAGGGTAAGGTATGGTCTGGTATGGTAAGGTATGGTAAGGTAAGGTATGGTAAGGTAAGGTAAGGTATAGTAAGGTACGGTAAGGTATGGTAAGGTAAGGTATGGTATGGTGGGTAAGGTATGGTAAGGTATTGTAAGGTATGGTAACGTTTGTTAAGGTATGTAAGGAATTGTAAGGTATTGTAGGGTAAGATATGGTATGGTAAGGTAAGGTAAGGTAAGGTAAGGTAAGGTAAGGTATGGTAAGGTATTGTAAGGTAAGGTATGGTATGGTAAGGTATGGTAAGGTAAGGTATGATAAGGTATAGGAAGGTAAGGTATGCTAAGATATGGTAATGTATGGTAAGGTAAGGAATAGTAAGGTATGGTAAGGTAAGTTATGGTAAGGTATGGTAAGGTACGGTATGGTAAGGTATGATAAGGTATTATAATGTATGGTAAGGTATGATAAGGTATTATAATGTATGGTAAGGTAAGGTAAGGTAAGGTAAGGTATGGTAAGGTATGGCAAGGTATGGTAAGGTAAGGTAAGGTATGGTAAGGTATGGTATGGAAAGGTAAGGTAAAATAAGGAAAAGTAAGGTATGATATGGTAAGGTATGGTAAAGTAAGGTATGGTAAGGTATGATATGGTAAGGTATGGTAAAGTAAGGTATGGTAAGGTAAGGTATGGTAAGGTATGGTAAGGTATGGTATATTAAGGTAGGGTAAGGTTTGGTAAGGTATGGTAAGGTAAGGTATTGTAAGGTATGGTAAGGTATGGTAAGGTAAGGTATGGTAAGGTATGGTAAGGTATGGTATATTAAGGTAGGGTAAGGTTTGGTAAGGTATGGTGAGGTAAGGTATTGTAAGGTATGATAAGGTATGATAAGGTATGGTAAGGTAAGGTATTCTAAGGTATGGTAAGGTATAGTAAGGTAACGTATGGTAAGGTATGGTAAGGTAAGGTATGGTATGGTAAGGTATGGTAAGGTAAGATATGGTAAGGTATGGTAAGGAATGGTAAGGTATGGTAAGGTAAGGTATGGTAAGGTATTGTAAGGTATGGTAAGGTAGGGTAAGGTATAGTAAGGTAAGGTATGGAAAGGTATGGTAAGGTATGGTAAGTTAAGGTATGTTAAGGTATGCTAAGGTATGGTAAGGTATGGTATGGTAAGGTCTGGTGAGGTAAGGTATGGTAAGGGGTGGTAAGGTATGGTATAGTATGGAGAGGCATGGTAAGGTAAGGTATGGTATGGTATAGTATGGTAAGGTAAGGAAAGGTAAGGTATGGTAAGGTAACGTAAGATAAGGAAAAGTAAGGTATGATATGGTAAGGAATGGTAAGATAAGGTATGGTAAGGTAAGGTATGGTATGGTAAGGTATGGTATGCTAAGGTATGGTAAGGTATAGTAGGGTAAGGTATGGTAAGGTATGGTAAGGTAGGGTAAGGTAAGGAAAGGTTAGGTATGGTAAGGTAAGGAAAGATAAGGAAAAGTAAGGTATGATATGGTAAAGAATGGTAAGATAAGGTATGGTAAGGTAAGGTATGGTATGGTAAGGTAAGGTATGCTAAGGTATGGTAAGGTATAGTAGGGTAAAGTATGGTATGGTAAGGTATGGTATGGTAAGGTATGGTAAGGTATGGTAAGGTAGGATATGATATGGTATGGTAAGGTATGGTAAGGTATGGTAAGGTAAGGTAAGGTAAGGTATTGTAAGGTATGGTTAGGTAGGGTAAGGTATGTTAAGGTATGGTAAGGTAAGGTAATGTATTGTAAGGTATTGTAGGGTAAGGTTATCTTGAGGTTATCTTGAGATGATTTCGGGGCTTTTTTTAGTGTCCCCGTGGCCCGGTCCTCGACCAGGCCTCCACCCCCAGGAAGCAGCCCGTGACAGCTGACCAACTCCCAGGTACCTATTTACTGCTAGGTAACAGGGGCATTCAGGGTGAAAGAAACTTTGCCCATTTGTTTCTGCCTCGTTTGGGAATCGAACCCGCGCCACAGAATTACGAGTCCTGCGCGCTATCCACCAGGCTACGAGGCCCCCCTAAGGTAAGGTAAGTTATGGTAAGGTATGGATAGGTGTGGTAAGATATGGGAAGATATGGTAAAGTAAGGTAAGGTAAGGTATGGTAAGGTAAGGAAAGGTAACGTATGGTAGGGTAAGGTAAGATATGATAAGGTATGGTAAGGTATGGTAAAGTATGGGAAAAATATGGTAAGGTATGGTAAGGTAACGTAAGGTATGGTAAGGTAAGGTAAGATATGATAAGGTATGGTAAGGTATGGTAAAGTATGGTAAAGTATGGTAAGGTAAGGTAAGGTATAGTAAGGTATGTTAATGTGTGGTAAGGTATGGTGAGTTATTGTAAGGTAAGGTATGGTAAGGTAGGGTATGGTAAGGTAATGTAAGGTATGGTATGGTAAGGTAAGGTATGGTAAGGTATGGTAAGGTAAGATATGGTATAGTAAGGTATGGTAAGGTATGGTATGGTAAGGTAAGGTATGGTAAGGTATGGCAAGGTATGGTAAGGTATGGTATGGTATGGTAAGGTATAGTAAGGTAAGAAATAGTAAGGTATGGTAAGGTATGATAAAGTAAGGTATGGTAAGGTGTGGTTATCTTGAGGTTATCTTGAGATGATTTCGGGGCTTTTTAGTGTCCCCGCGGCCCGGTCCTCGACCAGGCCTCCACCCCCAGGAAGCAGCCCGTGACAGCTGACTAACACCCAGGTACCTATTTTACTGCTAGGTAACAGGGGCATAGGGTGAAAGAAACTCTGCCCATTGTTTCTCGCCGGCGCCTGGGATCGAACCCAGGACCACAGGATCACAAGTCCAGCGTGCTGTCCGCTCGGCCGACCGGCCCCCCGGTGGTAAGGTATGGTATGGTAAGGTATGGTAGGGTATGGTAAGGTAAGGTAAGGTAAGGTATGGTAAGGTACGGTATGGTAAGGTATGATAAGGTATGATAATGTATGGTAAGGTAAGGTAAGGTATGGTAAGGTATGGTAAGGTAAGGTAAGGTAAGGTATGGTAAGGTATGGAATTGCATGGTAAGGTATGATAAGGTAAGGTAAGGTAAGGTAAGGTATGGTAAGGTATGGTATGGTAAGGTATGGTAAAGTAAGGTATGATAAGATAAGGTATGGTATGGTAAGGTATGGTAAGGTAAGGTATGGTAAGGTATTGTAAGGTATGGTAATGTAGGGTAAGGTATAGTAAGGTAAGGTATGGTAAGGTATGGTAAGGCATGGTATGTTAAGGTATGCTAAGGTATGGTAAGGTATGGTAAGGTATAGTATGGTAAGGTATGGTAAGGTAGGGTAAGGTAAGGAAAGGTAAGGTATGGTAAGGTAAGGTAAGATAAGGAAAAGTAAAGTATGGTAAGGTAGGGTAAGGTAAGGAAAGGTAAGGTATGGTAAGGTAAGGTAAGATAAGGAAAAGTAAAGTTTTTTTTTTTTTTTTTTTTTTTTTTTTTTTTTTTTTTTTTTTTTTTTTTTTTTTTTTTTTTCGCAAAGTACTGGTGTACAAGTGTATTGTTAGTGAATGAGGTAATGGTGGTAATATGATGCCTCGCATGAAATTGGCCTAGTGGTGATGTATGAATCTTGGAGACTAACGTTGTGATGGGAGCAGTGGTGGAGCGATGATTTACGTGAGACCTGTGGCAGCCGAGCAGAAGCTGGTGGCAGATGGTTTGGTTAGGAAGATGTGCTACTGATAGCTGGATCATATGTGGTAATACCGGATAGATTTGTGGGACCCCTTGGCTGTGGAAGAGCACAGCGAGACGCGTCAACTTAAGTGTTAGTGAAGTGTTAGTGAAGATATGCTAAGGTATGGTAAAGTATTGTATGGTAAGGTATGGTGAGGTAAGGTATGGAAAGGCATGGTAAGGTAACGTATGGAAAGGTATGGTAGGGTATGAGAAGGTCAGGTATGGAAAGGTATGGCGAGGTACGGAGAGGTAAGGTAAGGTATGGTAAGGTATGGCAAAGTATGGTAAGGAATGGTATGGAAAGGTATGGTAAGGTATGGCATGGTAAGGTAAGGTATGGTATGGTAAGGTATGGCATGATAAGGAAAGGTATGGTAAGGTATGGTATGGAATGGTAAGGTAAGGTCAGGTATGGTAAGGTATGGTAAGGTATGATAAGGTATGGTAAGGTTTGGTATGGTAAGGTAAGGTATGGTAAAGTATGATAAGGTATGGTATGGTAAGGTATGGTAAGGTATGGTAAGGTATGGTGGAAATTTCCAACATTAATACAACACTGTTGTATTATTATTAATTATTACTAAATCTACTAATCACTGTAGTAATTAAAATTAACCAACCGTAGAGTTCACGTGTACTAATATTTGCATCTGTACAATAAGGCTAGAATTCTTACGTCACCAGACGCCAGTATTGCGTCAGATTCCATTATAATAAACACATCTATATCCAGTGTGTCTGAGAGTTGAGTTTGATTCTCTATAAAACAACGGTGTTCTGTGTGATAATTATTTACAGATAAACTGATCCCCAACTAATGCCAAATAGAGCGTTGATAGTTACATCTGTTATCTGGTAATAAATTTAACGTCACGCGTGAATGCCCTGGAGAGACTTTAATTCATCTCCATTGTTCGTTTACCATCGTAAAACGGGCAAATAATAATATTTAACTCCTCTGAATAATAAACCCGTCCTTATCCGAGCATTTCAATCACAACTGCGAGAAATGATATTATTTGTAGTAAATAATTTGTGTATCAAATGCGGGACGCGGAGCGGGGGCAGAGGAGACGCCATTGCTGGAGAGGACGCCACCGAGAACGGGGAGGAGGAAAGTCGCCACTGTGAGGTGTGAAGAATTGTTGCAGAATATAGCAACTTAGCTAGTTTATAGTGTCACGGGATACCTCGTGGTGGATCGTCAACGAGAATTACCTTGACGTTCCGCCGGGAACCTGTTAATTGGTTCCGTGTAGACCAACGTGACCGGCCAGAGAAGCGCGTCAGCATCTAGGCTAGGCTCGACACCACGTGTTCATTATTACGACGCCAGAACCTAGGACGCGAGCTTCGGCAAGCCTCAACTTACACAGTGCCCTATTAGCTAAGTACCTTTATTCCCTTTTGATGCATCATTATGGATAGGTTATAGCTGGGTAGCTTGTCGTTACGCCGAGCGACTAAAACAAACCACAGGTTATTATCTGTCTCCACTCTCCATTTTAATTTCTTGAACATAGATATTTAGCAGCCTAATATGTTGCTACTGAATACATTTTGATTTGCAGCGTGTGTGAAGAATTCCCCGAGCTGTCATTTCCCATGTTAATCATCTCCCAGTGTTCCATGATGAGTTTAGGAGATTCCGAGGATGAGTCATAACCGATGTCTTGGAAAACGTCTTCAAGCTAAGACCCTTTTTCGTATTCCTTTAATTACATTATCTGTAGTGTATTATTACTACGGATCACTGTTTTCTGGATTAACACGTGTTTATTATAATCATTAATTTCTCATGTTCATAATCTATGTTCTTATTGGTGACTATTTTAATGATTCCATAATTGGTCATAGGATTAGATTTATTGCATAATGAACTGGTGCACGAACCACAATAGTTCCTAGACATATATGAAGTTCTAGTAATAACCCCCCAATGTAGGTGTTTGAGGCTTTCATTCAGTTAAATTATATACAGCCCATTAATTATACAAGTGATTATATTCTCTAGTATTTATCCATAGTTACTGGTTCATCTAGGAATTTTCTAATGATCACATTTTATTAGTTTCCCTCTTTACTATAAAAGCGGGTGGCCCTTCGTAATTGATTTTCATTACATTAATATTTTAATAAATAGAGTCAAGCCCCAAATGTCCCACATTATGGTCCTGATCGAACAGGATAAACATAAATTATAATTATAAATACTAATTAGTAATAACTAATCCTTGTGTGATGTAATCTAGACTAACCATTTAATTAATTGTGTCTGCAAACAGTGTAACACATAAGTTAGTCTAAGTCACACCAATTCATTGCTACTTTCACCTCATGTATAAGGTAGCACTCGTGGGACACAGTCAATTACCCACAACACTTAGACCTATACCTCATACTGAAGTAAGAATCTTTAGATCACCAGGAGCAACAGCTCATAACTTTTATAACAATTCCACACTAACACCTGCATTAGAGTGGCCTCACCATCTAACCATTATATACTTAGGTGGTAATGACATCCATCCTACTCGTCATCCAGCTGAGGTTATCAAGCACCTTAAAGCCATAATTTCTTCTTTCAAGCTCATCAGTAATTCGGTAGTATTCACGTTAGTGGAACCTCGCCAACCAAGTCAGGATAATCGTTGGGGAGTAACACCAGAATACTACCAGAGAGCTGCTAAGTACATAAATTTCAGGCTGAAAAAACGAGTGAGATTGGATGCCACTTATATCCAATTTACAGCCAGACCTTATAGACAAAACCTGGCCAGAGATGGTGTACACTTGTCAGGTGAGTCTAGGTTGCATGTGGTTGACAAGTTGATCAATACCATCAACTATCACAAACGGCTGTGGCTAGCAAGCCAAACTTAATTGTACATAATTGTTTCACTTGTGTGTGCAAGTACACCCTTATAAAAACAAAAACCCAAAAATACAGCACAATTATATTCACCTTACTGCACCACAATAATCTTTACCAATCTTATTAGGTAGAATTTAGGCTGAGATTGTGCTGAATTTGGTACAAGCCCAGACTAAATAAATTTATAGTTCTTAGGTAGGAATTATCACGACTAGACTTAAGCTAGTCAGTAGTGTATGTATTATACCATTTGTGCTGACCCTATCCAGGGTGGGATTAACCTTTGAGATAACTCTGATTGGAGTGTCTCCATAATATTTCATCTTGTACTCATTATTTTGTGTGTATCTATTTTGTGTATTGCTGAATGATCCCCATTACCTCTAATGGTGATATAGAAGAGCTAACCGGACGAGAACTAATGGTGAAGTTCAGACAGTGCACAAAATATCTAGCTACTTGTTGTTAGGTAGGTACATTTAACCTCAAGTGAGGTAGAGTATAAATTAGCCACCTTATATTAGGCTACATTTAATGTTACTTGTCAACTAATGAACAAGTACCCAAGCTTCATTAGTAATACTCATACTAATCCCATGAAGTTTGGACCCAAGCCCAACATGGCTACTCCTGAACAATTAAGGAGAACCTATATTAGCCTTAAAGGTCATTTGACCAGACTAATTAACAAGGCTGAGGGCTTATCTAAAGATACTCCCATTGACTCTTATCACTTAGAGACATCAGTAAGAGTAGCTGATCTGAAATTTGATCAAGTTAAGTCTACAAGTCAGTCTTATATTACTCTACTGAATACCATAGAAACTGATCCTGAGGAAGTAAGTCACATTATAGACGATATCTCCCAGTATGAAGATGAGACTCAAGATAAACTTTACATGCTATCTAAACTAGCAAAACAATCTAAATCCAATACCAGCAACCCAGGGTCTCAATTCAGTAACCAACTACCAGAGGTTCGTTTACCTACTTTAGACTTACCTACATTTTCAGGATTAGATACAGAAAATTGGGACAATTTTTGGACTTCATTTGAAGTTCACATCCATAAGAAACCGTCTCTTGACAAGGTTTCTAAATTCTCATACCTGCTTAGTCTTCTCAAAGGAGAGGCTAAAAAGGTCATACATAACCTAACTCTCGATGAGAGTAATTATGAGGAAGCTATAAAACTGTTGAAGTTGAACTATTGCAACAAAGAGTTGAGTATAGCTAACCTTTATTACCAATTGCTAGATCTGAATGCACCAAATAGTAGACCAGAGTCACTTCAAGGCTTCAGACTAGAAGTAGAATCTCTAGTAAAGGCCTTAGGTACTAAAGTTGATATACCAGCTTCAGAATGGTCAATCAAGTTACTTTTGCAGAGGAAATTACCTCGAAATGTCTTAACAGAGCTCTGCTCACATTATAAAACCGAGTTTCTCACTCTTGACCAAATATTCGAGGGACTGAGAATAACGGTTAACAGGTTGAAGACCCATGATAAAATGAAACCTGAGTCTAAACCAACTAATACTGACACTTCAGTCAAACCCAAACAGACTTTGAATAAGTCTAGTAAATGTAAATCCAAAACTACTCCATCCACTGGGAAAAGAAGTGGAAATATAGGCACTTATTCGGTGTCTCCTTCTGAGATAACCAATGACTTGTCTACTAAAGAGACAAAGTCAAACAAGGAGAGAAGGTGTCTGTTTTGTAATCAAGGACATGCCACCTACCAATGCTCTGTTTATCCTACTTACAATACTAGAAATAAAAGGTTGCAAGAAATACACAAGTGCATGGGCTCTCATGATCCCAAAAAATGTGTAGTGCAGCTACGTTCCTGCAATAGATGCAACCAAGGTGTACATCACTACGCCTTATGTAGAAAATCTTCTACACCAACCATGACCACTGGGGAGAATTCCATGAATTCTACCACAGTGCAATATTGCAAAGTGCATCAAGAAATAAATGTACTTGCTACTGAGTCAGGCAATAATACCACTCTGCCTACAGCTCAACTTAGACTAATAAACAGGAAATCTAGAGTTAACACTAGAGGTCTTTTTGATCAAGGATCACAGAAAACCTTCATTACACAACAGTTAGTAGAGCAGTTAAATTTAAAACCTGCCAAAAGTGTGAGGTTAAATATTTCTGGTTTCTTGACGAATAGTGGACCTCGTGAATACCAAGTAGTTAAGGTATTAGTGAGACTTGGATCTTCCACTAGTCCAATACAAGCGGTAGTAGTAGATAAACTTCCTACAGACCTGCAGGTCACAGGGTTAGCTCGCACTGCGAAACATCTTAGACGAAGCCGCATGAGGCTAGCAGATTACAAAATAAATTCTGACTGCCTCACTGATGTTGGAATACTTATAGGCGCGGATCATTATTACAAATTTATAACTGGATGCACCAGACAACACGGAATGAATTTGTTGTCATCTGCTGGAGGCAAATTGCTTACTGGACCGGTGCTTTTCTGACAAAATACAGCGTCAACAAACCAACAATCTAATAACATAATAGTGGCGTGACTAGGCTTGGAACAGTCACCCCTACGTTTCAGAGAAATATCTGAAGATATTGAGTCTGATCCTCCTGTACATCGTCTGTGGGATTTAGACACTTTATGTATTATCCCTGAACAACCAAGCCCTGATGATATGTGGACTTACCAGCAATATCTGGATACAGTTGTCTATAAAATAAACAATACTGGGTGAGACTCCCATGGAAGTTGAATCATCCACAACTTCCAGTTAATTATTTTATGGCAGCCTCACAATTGCAGTCTCAATTAGCACGACTACAGAAGCAGCCAGACAAACTGAATATGTATCATCAACTCATCCAACAACAACTTAACAGTAAATTTATTGAAGTTGTTGATAACGATGACCGAAAAATAGGTCATTATTTACCTCATCACGCTGTGGTGAAAGACTCATTGACAACACCTATTCGTATTGTCTTCAACTGTAGTGCTAAAGTAAAGCCAAGCAGTGTGTCTTTAAATGAATGTCTCCAAACGGGACCTAGCCTAACACAAAGGCTACATGATGTGCTGTTACGATTCCGCACTGGTATTTTCGCCAATACTGCTGATATCAGCAAAGCTTTCCTCCGAGTAGGTTTGCAGAAGGAAGATCGTAACTACACAAAGTTTCTCTGGATTAAGGACCCACTGGATCCTAACAGTGATATCATCACATATCGTTTTGCCTCAGTATTATTCGGAGCTAGGTCCTCACCGTTTCTTTTGCAAGCAACATTAGACACACATTTGAGGAAGTCAAATAGCCCTTATAAGGCAGACATTAGCGACAACTTGTATGTCGACAATTTCCAGGGAACAACTAATGATCAAACTAATTTGGTAGAAATCTACCATGAGGCTAACCGTGAGCTATTAGGGGCCAATATGCCACTACAGTCATGGGCCTCAAATAATGAATTACTAAACCAGGTAATCAAGAAAGAATTTCCAGGTTATCAGGTACCCAATCAATTAAAGGTTCTAGGCGTGGAATGGAACACCAGTACTGACGAGATGAATGTCAAGTCAGTACAAACCGATAATTCAACCCTTACCATGAGAACATTGCTCTCGTTTGTCAGTCAACCATTTGACCCTTTAGGCTTACTTAATCCTATATTAATAAGGGGCAAACTCCTAATGCAGGAGTGCTGGCAGAAACATATGGGATGGGATGATCCGTTACCAAGTGAGTTACAAGCTAAATGGCAGATACTCTCAACAGATTTTAATCAGTTAGGTGTTTTGAAATTTCCTCGTAATGCTTCAGGACCAAACTTACCCACCAATTTGCACGTTTTCTGCGATGCCTCTGGCAAAGCATATGGCGCTGTAGCCTACTTAGTTAATAGTGCACAATCAATTTTGCTCACATCTAAAGCACGAGTTGCTCCCATTAAGAAGAGATCTTTACCTCAAATGGAGTTGACTGCATTGCTGGTGGGAGTGAGATTGGCTCATTGCCTGACAAAGACACTCAATAATATCCACTTTGGTGAGATTGTCGTGTGGTCAGACAACGAGGCAGTCTTACAATGGGTAAGAAACAACAACAATAAGACTCCCTACGTCAGTAATCGTGTTAGGGAAATTCATGAGTTATGTGTTGGATATAAATTCAGACATGTTCCTACTAAGGACAATCCTGCAGATTATTTATCTCGAGGATTAACGATAAAACAACTTGTCAAGTCTTCGCTGTGGTTCAATGGACCTTCATGGCTTGGTGGTCAGTGGCCCAAACAAAAGCCACAAGTCTCTAGGTATCTGGTATGATGCCAACACTCATAATATACTAAGGTGTGGAGGACGTTTGCTTCATGCAAAAATTGATCTGGACACAAAGAATCCAATTCTTCTACCACGTCACCACATCATCACTAAACTTCTAGTTTTACATCACCATCAATATGGTGCTTTACATGGTGGAGTGTTAGATACTCTCACCGACCTTAGACAAAAGTACTGGCTTCCTCAAGGTCGTCAGACAGTTAAGTCAATTATTAAATTCTGTGTAATCTGTAAAAGATACGATGCTAGAGTATGTCCTTACCCAGGACCTCCACCACTCCCTGAAGAAAGAGTGGTTCATCTTCGTCCTTTTGAAACCACTGGTGTTGATTACACAGGAGCCTTACTTCTCACTGGCAACCCAGACAAGATACCAGTGAAAGCATACATTTGTCTCTTTACGTGTGCTACAACCAGAGGCGTACATTTAGAAGTGACTTCAGATATGAGTGCTGAAGCTTTCATCCAGGCCTTCCGCAGATTTGCAGCTCGCAGATCTTGTCCCAAACTAATGATATCGGACAATGGTTCCAATTTTGTGGCAGGAGAAGCCTGTCTGCGAGAAGTCTGGAATCACCCAGAAGTACAGTCAGTCCTGCAGAGACGACAATGTCACTGGAAATTTATAGCACCAAGAGCCCCTTGGCAAGGTGGGTTCTATGAGCGAATGATAGGCACAGTCAAGAAGTGTTTAAGAAAAACCTTACACAGACAAAAGGTCAGTTACTCCGAACTCTAAACCATTGTTGTGGAAATCGAGGCGCGAGTCAATAACCGCCCATTAACATACCTGTCTGATGATTTCTCCCAGAGAGAACCTCTGAGTCCCTCACACTTGATACATGGAGGTCTACTGAGCCCTCTCATACCTTTAGCCGAAGAGGACCCCGTAGACCCTTCACATGTAACCAGAGGTGACTTAGTAGAAAGCTACCAGCATCTCTCAAGGGTTATTAACAGGTGGAATGAGGTGTGGACTCGAGAGTACCTCACAGCTCTACGAGAGTACCACTACGGAGCTTCGAGTCCTTATAATAAAGTGCAACTTAAACCAGGGGACCTAGTACTAGTCGACAGTGATGGACCAAGGTCAGAGTGGCCCATAGGCAAAATTGTTACCATTCATCCAGATCATCAAGGTGTCCTGAGAGTAGTAAAAGTTTTATGCCGAGGCAACACTACCCTAAAAACTTTAGAGAAGCTGGTTCCTCTCGAATTGGCAGAACGAGAGTATCAGCCAGAACCAGTTTCTCCAGTAGTTTCCAAGGACAGTAATTCTGGTCCACCGAGCAACCGCCCCACTAGAGCTGCTGCTCAACAATGTAAGCGGAAACTGCAAGCCTATTACAGCTCTGACCAAGAGTGAATCCCTTTACATCCAATTTAAGTAACCATGATGATACTGTGGTGTGATGTCAAGTAACAAACCATTACAAGTCACTATGACCCAGGGCATTCTCATCACCGTAGATTCTGTTATTTGAATTGTGTGATTTAAATCTTTAATTGTTGTATAGGCTATAAATAACATTATTTATCTAGAGTACCTGAGAGTTTGCAGACTTTGAGATTTTGTAACATACACATTACATGACATAGCGACACCAGTCACAGAGTCTAATGTAAGTTTTCTTAGTTATCAGCTTTAGGTAATTCATAACAACATGTTCCATTTAACATGAAATCAGCAAGACTTAAGTTTCTTGAATGTCCTTGACAAATACGGGACATTCGTTATGTGTGTACTAACATACTAATCTACTAATATTGATACTAACTTCGGGATGGGTGTGTCAGTACTCCACATTACACTGCGACCCTAATATTCTCCCCCCCCCCCCCCGGAGTTATGTTGGAAATTTCCAACACTGTTGTATTATTATTAATTATTACTAAATCTACTAATCACTGTAGTAATTAAAATTAACCAACCGTAGAGTTCACGTGTACTAATAATTGCATCAGTACAATAAGGCTAGAATTCTTACGTTACCAGACGCCAGTATAGCGTCAGATTCCGTTATAATGAACACATCTATATCCAGTGTGTCTGAGAATTGAGTTTGATTCTCTATAAAACAACGGTGTTCTGTGTGATAATTATTTACAGATAAACTGATCCCCAACTAATGCCAAATAGAGCGTTGATAGTTACAACTGTTATCTGGTAATAAATTTAACATCACGCGTGAATGCCCTGGAGAGACTTTAATTCATCTCCATTGTTCGTTTACCATTGTAAAACGGGCAAATAATAATATTTAACTCCTCTGAATAATAAACCCGTCCTTATCCGAGCATTTCAATCACAACTGCGAGAAATGATATTATTCGTAGTAAATAATTTGTGTATCAAATGCGGGACGCGGAGTGGGAGGCAGAGGAGAGGCCATTGCTGGAGAGGACGCCACCGAGAACGGGGAGGAGGAAAGTCGCCACTGTGAGGTGTGAAGAATTGTTGAAGAATATAGCAACTTAGCTGGTATATAGTATCACGGGATACCTCGTGGTGGATCGTCAACGAGAATTACCTTGACGTTCCACCGGGAACCTGTTAATTGGTTCCGTGTAGACCAACGTGACCGGCCAGAGAAGCGCGTCAGCATCTAGGCTAGGCTTGACACCACGTGTTCATTATTACGACGCCAGAACCTAGGACGCGAGCTTCGGCAAGCCTCAACTTACACAGTGCCCTATTAGCTAAGTACCTTTATTCCCTTTTGATGCATCATTATGGATAGGTTATAGCTGGGTAGCTTGTCGTTACGCCGAGCGACTAAAACAAACCACAGGTTATTATCTGTCTCCACTCTCCATTTTAATTTCTTGAACATAGATATTTAGCAGCCTAATATGTTGCTACTGAATACATTTTGATTTGCAGCGTGTGTGAAGAATTCCCAGAGCTGTCATTTCCCGTGTTAATCATCTCCCAGTGTTCCATGATGAGTTCAGGAGATTCCGAGGATGAGTCATAACCGATGTCTTGGAAAACGTCTTCAAGCTAAGACCCTTTTCCGTATTCCTTTAATTACATTATCTGTAGTGTATTATAACTACGGATCACTGTTTTCTGGATTAACACGTGTTTATTATAATCATTAATTTCTCATGTTCATAATCTATGTTCTTATTGGTGACTATTTTAATGATTCCATAATTGGTCATAGGATTAGATTTATTGCATAATGAACTGGTGCACGAACCACAATAGTTCCTAGACATATATGAAGTTCTAGTAATAACCCCCCAATGTAGGTGTTTGAGGCTTTGATTCAGTTAAATTATATACAGCCCATTAATTATACAAGTGATTATATTCTCTAGTATTTATCCATAGTTACTGGTTCATCTAGGAATTTTCTAATGATCACATTTTATTAGTTTCCCTCTTTACTATAAAAGCGGGTGGCCCTTCGTAATTGATTTTCATTACATTAATATTTTAATAAATAGAGACAAGCCCCAAATGTCTCACAAGGTAAGGTAAGGTATTGTAAGGTATTGTAGGGTAAGGTATGGTCAGGAATGGTAAGGTATGGTAAGTTAAGGTAAGGTGTAGTAAGGTGAGGTATGGTAAGGTAAGGTATGGCAAGG
Source organism: Procambarus clarkii (assembly GCF_040958095.1). Classification (NCBI taxonomy): domain Eukaryota; kingdom Metazoa; phylum Arthropoda; class Malacostraca; order Decapoda; family Cambaridae; genus Procambarus; species Procambarus clarkii. The sequence goes on from NC_091150.1 coordinate 16,513,232, forward strand.
TATTGTAAGGTATTATAAGGTAGGGTAAGGTATGGTAAGGTAAGGTATGGTATTGTAAGGTATTGTAGGGTAAGGTATGGTAAGGTATGGTATGTTAAGGTATGGTAAGGTATGGTAAGGTAAGGTATGATAAGGTAATAGAAGGTAAGGTATGCTAAGATATGGTAAGGTATGGTAAGGTAAGGTATGGTAAGGTATGATAAGGTAAGTTATGGTAAGGTGTAGTTAGGTATGGTGTGGTAAGGTATGATAAGGTATGATACGGTATGGTAAGATAAGGTAAGGTATGGTAAAGTATGGCAAGGTATGGTTAGGTAAGTTATGGTAAGGTATGGATAGGTGTGGTAAGATATGGTAAGGTATGGTAAAGTAAGGTAAGGTAAGGTAAGGTAAGAAATAGTAAGGCATGGCAAGGTAAGGTAAGGTATGGTAGGGTAAGGAAAGGTAAGGTATGGTAGGGTAAGGTATGGTAAGGTATGGTAAAGTATGGTAAAATATGGTAAGATATGGTAAGGTAAGGTAAGGTATGGTAAGGTAAGGTAAGATATGATAAGGTATGGTAAGGTATGGTAAAGTATGGTGAAGTATGGTAAGGTAAGGTATGGTAGGGTATGGAAATGTATGGTAAGGTATGGTGAGGTATGGTATGGTAAGGTAGGGTATAATAAGGTATGCTAAGGTAAGATATGGTATGGTAAGGTATGGTAAGGTATGATATGGTAAGGTAAGGTATGGTAAGGTATGGTAAGGTAAGGTGTGGTAAGGTATGGTAAGGTAAGGTATGGTATGGTACGGTATGGTAAAGTAAGGTATGGTAAGGTTTGATAAGGTATGGTAAGGTAAGGTATGGTTATCTTGAGGTAATCTTGAGATGATTTCGGGGCTTTAGTGTCCCCGCGGCACTGTCCTCGACCAGGCCTCCACCCCCAGGAAGCAGCCCGTGACAGCTGACTAATACCCAGGTACCTATTTTACTGCTAGGTAACAGGGGCATAGGGTGAAAGAAACTCTGCCAATTGTTTCTCGCCGGCGCCTGGGATCGAACCCAGGACCACAGGATCACAAGTCCAGTGTGCTGTCCGCTCGGCCGACCGGCTCCCCCATGGTAAGGTATGGTAAGGAATGGTAAGGTATGGTAAGGAATGGTAAGGTAAGGTATGGTAAGGTATGGTAAGGTAAGGTATGTTAAGGTATGGTAAGAAATAGTAAGGTAATGTATGGTAAGGTAATGTATGGTAAGGTATGGTAAGTTTTGTTAAGGTATGGAATGGTATGGTAAGGTATGGTAAGGTAAGATATGGTAAGGTATGGTAAGGTAAGATATGGTAAGGTATGGAAAGGTATGGTAAGGTAAGGTAAGGTATGGTATGGTAAGGTATGGTAAGGTATGATAAGGTATGGTAAGGTATGGTATGGTAAGGTAAGGTATGGTAAGGTATGGCAAAGTATGGTAAGGAATGGTATGGAAAGATATGGTAAGGTATGGCATGGTAAGGTAAGGTAAGTTATGGCATGGTAAGGAAAGGTAGGGTAAGGTATGGTAAGGAATAGTAAGGTAAGGTAAGGTATGGTATGGTAAGGTATGGTAAGGTATGATAAGGTATGGTAAGGTATGGTATGGTAAGGTAAGGTATGGTAAGGTATGATAAGGTACGGTATGGTAAGGTATGGTAAGGTATGGTAAGGTAAGGTAAGGTATTGTAAGGTATTGTAGGGTAAGGTATGGTCAGGAATGGTAAGGTATGGTAAGGTAAGGTATGGTAAGGTAGCATAAGGTATAGTAAGGTAAGGTATGCTCTGGTAAGGTAAGGTAAGGTATTGTAAGGTATGGTAAGGTAGGGTAAGGTATGTTAAGGTAGGGTAAGGTATGTTAAGGTATGGTAAGGTAAGGTAAGGTGTTGTAAGGTATTGTAGGGTTAGGTATGGTAAGGTATGGCAAGGTAAGGAATGGTATGGTAAGGTATGGCAAGGTAAGGAATGGTATGGTAAGGTAAGGTATGCTAAGATATAGTAAGGTATGGTAAGGTAAGGTATTGTAAGGTAAGGTATGGTAAGGTAAGGTATGGTAAGGTAAGGTATGGTAAGGTATGGTAAGGTATGATAAGGTAAGGTATGGTAAGGTACGGTATGGTACGGTATGGTAAGGTATGATAAGGTATGATAAGGTATGGTAAGGTAAGGTAAGGTAAGTTATTGTAAGGTATGGACAGGGGTGGTAAGATATGGTAAGATATGGTAAAGTAAGGTAAGGTAAGGTAAGGTAAGGTAAGGTAAGGAATAGTAAGGCATGGTAAAGTAAGGAAAGGTATGGTAAGGTAAGGAAAGGTAAGGTATGGTAGGGTAAGGTAAGATATGATAAGGTATGGTAAGGTATGGTAAAGTATGGTAAAATATCGTAAGTTATGGTAAGGTAAGATATGATAAGGTATGGTAAGGTATGGTAAATTATGGTAAGGTAAGGTATGGTATGGTAAGGGATGGTAATGTATGGTAAGGTAAGGTATGGTAAGGCATGGTAAGGTATCGTATGGTAAGGTAAGGAATGGTAAGGTATGGTAAAGTATGGTAAGGTAAGATATATTATGGTAAGGTATGGTAAGGTATGGTAAGGTATGGTATGGTAAGGTATGGTAAGGTATTGTAAGGTAGGGTATGGTATGGTAAGGTTAGGTATGGTAAGGTATGGTAAGGTATGGTAAGGTAAGGTATGGTATGGTAAGGTTAGGTATGGTAAGGTATGGTAAGGTATGGTAAGGTAAGGTGTTGTAAGGTATGGTAAGGTATTGTAAGGTAGGGTATGGTATGGTAAGGTATGGTAAGGTATGGTAAGGTAAGGTATGATAAGGTATAGGAAGGTAAGGTAAGTTATGGTAAGGTAAGGAATAGTAAGGTATGGTAAGGTATGATAAAGTAAGGTACGGTAAGGTGTGGTAAGGTATGGTATGGTAAGGTATGGTAGGGTAAGGTATGGTAATGTAAGGTATGGTAAGGTATGGTAAGGTACGGTATGGTAAGGTATGATAAGGTATGATAATGTATGGTAACGTAAGGTAAGGTATAGTAAGGTATGATAAGGTATGGTATGGTAAGGTATGGTAAGGTATGGTAAGGTAAGGTAAGGTATTGTAAGGTATTGTAGGGTAAGGTATGGTCAGGAATGGTAAGGTATGGTAAGGTAAGGTATGGTAAGGTAGCGTAAGGTATAGTAAGGTAAGGTATGCTATGGTAAGGTAAAGTAAGGTATTGTAAGGTATGGTAAGGTAGGGTAAGGTATGTTAAGGTAGGGTAAGGTATGTTAAGGTATGGTAAGGTAAGGTAAGGTAAGGTAAGGTATTGTAGGGTTAGGTATGGTAAGGTATGGCAAGGTAAGGAATGGTATGGTAAGGTAAGGTATGCTAAGATATAGTAAGGTATGGTAAGGTAAGGTATGGTAAGGTAAGGTATGGTAAGGTATGGTAAGGTATGATAAGGTAAGGTATGGTAAGGTACGGTAAGGTACGGTATGGTAAGGTATGATAAAGTATGATAAGGTATGGTAAGGTAAGGTAAGAGCTACGAGGAGAGACTACAGGAATTAAACCTCACTTCGCTAGAAGACAGAAGAGTTAGGGGGGACATGATCACCACATTCAAGATTCTGAAGGGAATTGATAGGGTAGCTAAAGACAGTCTATTTAACACTAGGGGAACACGCACAAGGGGACACAGGTGGAAACTGAGTGCCCAAATGAGCCACAGAGATATTAGAAAGAACTTTTTTAGTGTCAGAGTGGTTGACAAATGGAATGCATTAGGAGGTGATGTGGTGGAGGCTGACTCCATATACAGTTTCAAGTGTAGATATGATAGAGCCCAATAGGCTCAGGAATCTGTACACCTGTTGATTGACGGTTGAGAGGCGGGACCAAAGAGCCAGAGCTCAACCCCTGCAAACACAGCTAGGTGAGTACAACTTGGTGAGTACACACACACACACACACACAAACATACACACACTAATGCCTCTATTCATCTTGCAGTAAATAGGAACCTGGAAGTTAGAAAGCTGCTACAGGCTGCATCCTGGGGATGTGTGTGTGTGTGTGTGTTAAATAAAAATATATGTTGTTTAGATATGATGGAGGAAAAGAGGCCGAGAGTCGGTAGATTAGATAACCGACGCTTAGAAAGGCGGGGTCCAAGAGCTAACAGCTAAATCCTGCAAATAATAAATCAAAATATTTAATACACACACACATACATGTTTTGCATGAATTTGGCTGAAGGCGACCATCTCTGATGGCCTCGACGGGGCAGGAAGTCGGCGGTTGATCAAAGGCCTCCCACATCCTCCACATACTTGAGGATTTTTCCGGCTTAATTTTAAACAGAAGTAATGTCTTGGCATTTACGGCTTCAGCGGGTGGGTGGGTCCGTGGGTTTATTACACTATGAGAGAAAACAATGGCCTGTTCTCTATTTTATATTGCCGCTTGTAGAGCTAGAAGCTGTTGCCTCTTGTGTGCGTTGCAAAGAGGATTAATATCTGGATTAATATCTTTCAATATTTCCAGTATTTTTAAAGGTATAGATTAAATACCGAAGATACTGTTATTAGACACCGCTTAATTGACATCTCAAAAACGCACGATAGCAGGCGCCTAGATATCTGTGAGGCACTACACATTAAGAAGTCGACACCAGCAATCAACAGCCAATTAATGCACAACTATATTCTACCCACTTCAAGACTCCGCACCAATATAGAAGCATCACGAAATATGGGCCAATAGGCCCTTTGCACTTACTTCCATTCTTCCCTTTAACTTACAAAATATTATACCCATTGTTTCGTGTTCTGTCTTGTGTTGAAAGCTTGTTTTCACATATATTACAAATCAACCATGCACAGTGAACATATAAAAGAGGAAAGAATAATGAAAGAAATAATCCGTAAAGGAGTAAAAAGCACTACTCCTAACCAAAACATAAACCTGATAATTTTCTACAAAACCAAGAAGACTTCCGAACTCCTTATCAAAAACAGCCCGAAGCCGACGGAGAACCCTCTACAGCGGTCAAGCGTTGTATACATGTACACTTGCCCCCACGAAGGATGTAACCTTCAATGTAAGTACATAGGTATGACGTCGACCAAGCTGACGAGGCGTTTGACATGCCATCTTCAATCTGGTGCCCCTAGGAATCACATGAGGCAAGCCCATGACATTACTCTAACAAGAGAAATGTTGAACAAGAATACTTGCATAATAGACAAAACCCAAGATTCAAGAAGATTACAAATTCTTGAGGCAATTCACATAAGAATAGAGCGACCTACCATGAACACCCAAATCACGGAACTATTTACTCTACCCACCATGAGAGTAAGGACAAGACAAGAACATATCGATGCCAACACAGAAGACAATGTCCAACATAACAGGCCAATTACACTGGATTAATCTTTGTGTTTAGATAGGAGATGCCTCGTATGGGCCAATAAGCCTTCTGCAGCCCCTATGTTTATCCCTTATGTATCCCCCCATGTTTTCACCTTCATTGTATTATCACCTGACCTAATGCGGGTATAAAATCAACTAGTATTGTAAGATCTGTTCACTTGAGAATGAACCATGGAGGTTCGAAACGTCGTGCAAATTATACAAATAAGTGTAATACACTCTATAGTAAATCACTTCTTTTCTTCACCTTAGAAGTACGAAAATGAGTTTTGGAGAACTCCTATTTCAATTAAGCCCTGATGCTAAGAAAATAGTTAGAGGGATAGAAGCCCTAAACCAGAAAATAATAAATACAGAATATGCGGTCATATTCAATGAAACATGTTTGAAAGAAAACCTGCTGCCAGTATACACCAATATATATATATACATATATATATATATATATAAATATATATATATATATATATATATATATATATATATATATATATATATATATATATATATATATATATACATATACATATATATATATATATATATATATATATATATATATATATATATATATACATACATATATATATATATATACATACATATATATATATATATATATATATATATATATATATATATATATATATATATATATATATATGCGAACAAGCCTGAATGGTCCCCAGGACTATATGCGAATGAAAACTCACACCCCAGAAGTGACTCGAACCCATACTCCCAGAAGCAACGCAACTGGTAACTACAGGGCGCCTTAATCCGCTTGACCATCACGGCCGTCAAAAGGAAGTGATAGCCGAGGCTATTTGAGCAACTTCCCCGACGGCAACTCGGATGGTAATCTTGGGCATAGCATTTCACCAAATCACCTCATTCTTTGGGGCACACGTGAGGAACACAAATGCGAACAAGCCTGAATGGTCCCCAGGACTATATGCGAATGAAAACTCACACCCCAGAAGTGACTCGAACCCATACTCCCAGAAGCAACGCAACTGGTAACTACAGGGCGCCTTAATCCGCTTGACCATCACGGCCGTCAAAAGGAAGTGATAGCCGAGGCTATTTGAGCCTCGGCTATCACTTCCTTTTGACGGCCGTGATGGTCAAGCGGATTAAGGCGCCCTGTAGTTACCAGTTGCGTTGCTTCTGGGAGTATGGGTTCGAGTCACTTCTGGGGTGTGAGTTTTCATTCATATATATATATATATATATATATATATATATATATATATATATATATATATATATATATATATATATATATATATATATATATATATATATATATATATATATATATATATATGTCGTACCTAGTAGCCAGAACGCACTTCTTAGCCTACTATGCAAGGCCCGATTTGCCTAATAAGCCAAGTTTTCCTGAATTAATATATTTTCTCTAATTTTTTTCTTATGAAATGATAAAGCTACCCATTTCATTATGTATGACTTCAATTTTTTTTATTGGAGTTAAAATTAACGTAGATATATGACCGAACCTAACCAACCCTACCTAACCTAACCTAACCTACCTTTATAGGTTAGGTTAGGTTAGGTAGCCGAAAAAGTTAGATTAGGTTAGGTTAGGTAGTCGAAAAACAATTAATTCATGAAAAATTGGCTTATTAGGCAAATTGGGCCTTGCATAGTAGGCTGAGAAGTGCGTTCTGGCTACTAGGTACGACATATATATATATATATATATATATATATATATATATATATATATATATATATATATATATATATATATATATATATATATATATATATATATATATATATATATATATTAAGATGAATAGGAAAACCAGGGATATACTGAACATCTTGTATCAGAATCTTTACTTTAAAAACCATAACGTTTCGAATACTTCTCGTATTCATCATCAGATCTAAAAGAAAAAACAGAAATCACAAACAAATAGCTGGTAAACAAAGAACTCATACTGAATATAATTGCCTATCAAAGAAAGGAAAATGCTTAAAAAACAAAACACTTAAGCGCACTTAAAGTGATCAATACAAATAAAACTTATTAACTGTCACATATATTAAAACTAATTTAAAATCCATTAAACTACAAGATGAAATTTATAACTACTAAAACAAACCATTCCATTAAACTTACATGAAGTGATCAGAAGTGAAACTTGATACCTAACACATAGATACTAAACACTATAACAAATATAGTATAACACATAGTATCTATGTGTTAGGTATCAAGTTTCACTTCTGATCACTTCACGTAAGTTTAATAATATATATATATATATATATATATATATATATATATATATATATATATATATATATATATATATATATATATATGTTTATATATATATATATATATATATATATATATATATATATATATATATATATATATATATATATATATATATATATGCATATATATATATATATTATTAAATATGACCGAAAAAGTAAGATTAATAATTCTAACACGAATTTTCTCAATCTTTCGTACATTATGCTTCACTGTTGGAGGTAAATCAAAAATCACTTCTCCAAAATTCATTTTTATTTCTAGTCTGACGCGACACGGGCGCGTTTCGTAAAACTTATTACATTTTCAAAGACTTCACAAATACACAACTGATTAGAACTTGCGTTTCCCTGATTTTATATCTACATTTGAGTGAGGTGGGAAGGGTGATGTGGCATTACATTTGAGTGAGGTGGGAAGGATGATGTGGCATTAACACAAGACAGAACACTAGAGGATATTAATAGGGTATTAAAAGTATCAACACAAGACAGAACAGAAACAATGGGTATTGAATAGAAGTGTTTGTAGAAAGCCTATTGGTCCATATTTCTTGATGCTTCTATATTGGAGCGGAGTCTTGAGGTGGGTAGAATATAGTTGTGCAATAATTGGCTGTTGATTGCTGGTGTTGACTTCTTGATGTGTAGTGCCTCGCAAACGTCAAGCCGCCTGCTTGACGAGGCACTACACATCAAGAAGTCAACACCAGCAATCAACAGCCAATTATTGCACAACTATATTCTACCCACCTCAAGACTCCGCTCCAATATAGAAGCATCAAGAAATATGGACCAATAGGCTTTCTACAAACACTTCTATTCAATACCCATTGTTTCTGTTCTGTCTTGTGTTGATACTTTTAATACCCTATTAATATCCTCTAGTGTTCTGTCTTGTGTTAATGCCACATCATCCTTCCCACCTCACTCAAATGTAATGCCACATCACCCTTCCCACCTCACTCAAATGTAGATATAAAATCAGGGAAACGCAAGTTCTAATCAGTTGTGTATTTGTGAAGTCTTTGAAAATGTAATAAGTTTTACGAAACGCGCCCGTGTCGCGTCAGACTAGAAATAAAAATGAATTTTGGAGAAGTGATTTTTGATTTACCTCCAACAGTGAAGCATAATGTACGAAAGATTGAGAAAATTCGTGTTAGAATTATTAATCTTACTTTTTCGGTCATATTTAATAATATATGTCTACAGGAAAGACTGCTACCAAAATATACTAATATATATATATATATGCATATATATATATATATATATATATATATATATATATATATATATATATATATAAATATATATATATATATACATATATATATATATATATATATATATATATATATATATATATATATATATATATATATATATATATATATATATATATATATATATATATATATATGTTGGATATTTCCAACATCGAATACAGCATTGTTGTATTCTCATTACTTATTACTAACCATACTTAATATTGTAGTAAGTAAAATTAACAACTCGTAGAATTCTCCTGTACTAATAATTCATCTGTGCATTAGGCTAGAATTCTCACGTCACCTGACGTCAGATTTCTTTACAGTAAAACACATTATATTCAATTTGTGTGAGAATTAAATACGATTCTCCATAATTAAAGCATTCTGTATGACAACTGATTGCAGACGAATTGTTCTCTAACTAAAAGCCGAATAGAGCGTTTGAATCATAGCGTCTCCCTCGCGGTAGTGTTAACGTCATCAATGAATGCCATGGGGAGACATTAATTCCTCTCCCTTATATATTTACTATTCTTAAATAGGTAAATAATAATATTTCGTTCCTCTAAATAATAAACCCGTCCAGTCTTTAGAGTTTCAAGCGCGAATGCGAGAAATATTAATGTTCATGCCAATAATTTGTGTTATGAACGTCGACTCGGCGTGGGTTGGGGGACGCCATCCTCAGTCGGTGAGTGGGTCGGGAAGCGGACACGTGCAAGGCCAGAAGGAGGCAAAGCTACGCTTACCGTACTCACAAAAGACGCCATTGTCCAGCAAATAGGACAAGTGTGTCCATCCACAGATGAAAGCCGCCACTGTGAGGCGTGAACGACCTTGCAGATAGTATCTTCAACTAGTGCTGGTGTTAAATAAGGGACCCCTAGACTTGGTTCCTGACGACACGTGATCAGCCAGCTTGAAACGCATCAATCCATAGGTTCACTGGAGCCTGGGATGCGTAATTACGGCAATCTTAATACTTACACAGTGCCCACAGCTAAGTACCTTTTATTTGATGCATCATTTATAAGTTTATTAATAGCGGGGTGATTGCACGTCACGCGGCAAGACAACACCTAATAACAGGTGATTAGAATTCTATCTGTAGATATCAATAATCTTGAATATGAATTGAGTAGTTAAATCAATTGCTACTGGTAGTTATTTATCTTGCAGCTTGAGAGACGGATTCCTCATGCTGCCTTCTCCATGTTAATCGTGCCATTCGTCAATGTGCCAGACTTGGAGATTAAGAGGACTTCCAGAGTTATCTAAAGGAACCTACTACAAGCTAAGGCTTATTTCTTTTTCCTATATTTTAGCAATTTGATACATTCAGAATGTTCAACATAATGTGTGATTTACTGTAACTCATTACTATGCTCATATTCATGTTTTTCTTTGTATGAATAATATTATATTCAACATTACTTATAGGATTAGATTATTATTAATTGAATTAGTGAGCGAACCACACTGATTCCTGGACGTACTGACCTCCAGTAATAACCCCCCAATGTAGGTGTTTGAGGTTTGGTTTTTTAATAATACAGCCCATTAATTATTCTTATGATCATACTTTCTAGTCATATCCATAGTCACTGGTTTTCTCTAGAATTTTATCTAATGATCTGAAATTCTCAGTTTCCCTCTTTACTTTAAAAGCGGGTGGTCCTTCGTAATTTAATTTACTACTTTAATTATTAATTAATCAGAATCAAACCCAAATATCCCACATTATGGTCTTTTCGAACCGGATAGGCATTAAATTTATAATTAAAATATTAACCATTAATAACTAATCCTTGTGTGATAGAAGCTAGACTAACTATTTAATTAATTGTGTCAACTAACAGTGTAACACACCAGTTAGCCTAGATCACACTAACAGCTACCTTATACATAGCTGTAGTGGGTCATAACCAAGTACCCACAACATTTAGACCTACACTTCATACTGAAGTAGAATCATTAGGTCACCAAGAGCAACAGCTCATAACCTTATATTAATCACTAATACCAATTAAGTGTTAACCATTTAGGCTATACCAATGTTTCAATATATGGCTGTCAGCAGACTGTCCATTATAGCCTGAATCCATGTTATAATTACTGATTCACTCAAGCCAGTGGATCATTAACATTTAGGGATCCAGTATACTAATATAAATTACTGATCTCATATTAGTTAATCATTACTAACCCTGATAACATTTTATTCCACCATTAGGAGTACATTCAGGAGTTAGGTAATATTTACGGCAGTAGAATACTTGCCAAACACAATTAATTCCTTTGTGTTCATTTAATTTCTTATACACATAATTACACAAGTGTATATTATATAAAATACAAAAAACCCAAAAACACAGCACAATTATTTGCACATTACTGCACCATAATATAATCTTTGCCAACCTTATTAGGTAGCAATTTAGGCTGTGATTGTGTTGAATCTGGCACAAGCACAGACTAAATATAGTTGTAGTTTCTCAAGTAGAAATTCTCACGACTAGGCTTGAGCTAGTTAGTGACATATATATTATTCTTTTGTGCTGACCCTATCAAGGGTGGGATTAACCATTTATTGTGTAATTATTTTATTGCATATTTCTATGTATGTCTTTGAGTGTTACTGTAAGTCCACTACCCATCCGAGGCTGATTTAGAAGAGCTAAGCTGAGGAACACCTGTAGTGAGACCATGGTACCACTCAAATCTTAGTTGCTTATTATTAGGTAGGTAGCTAACCTCTAAATGAGGTAAATTACAACCAGCCTCAAGAAACATTAGGCTGTCAATACTTATACCTGCTCTACATCAAGGAGCAGACCATAGCTATACCACTAGCTACATAAGCCCTATCAGGCTGTCAATAATTATACCTGCTCTGCATCAAGGAGCAGACTATAGCTATACCACTAGCTACATAAGCCCTATCAGGCTCCATTTACCGCAAGAATGAATCCTTTAGAAAGGAACGCAAGATTCTTGACAGCTCTTCAAGGTCCTTTAGGAAAATTGCTTATGAAATGTCATTTCTGTGTCGAAACTGACCCAAGTGACGTCTATAGACTAGCAAGTTCCATACGGATCGCCAGCCAAAAATATGACTATATCAAGACTGTAATCGAGACCCACAGGAATTTACTCCAAGCCGGTCATACTGTCTCAGACCACTTAAGTCTAACAGAATCTGATCTCGATAACTATGAACATTCTGTTCAAACCAGTTTAGACCGATATAAGGAGGTGCTTGCGAAGCAAGATATTCCCGAGTGGGTGGATCAGATCATTAATAGACCTGTATCCAAGTTAACACTCAGCTCAGATGAAATACTTGAGCTAAATCAAGACGAGGAGAATCCTCTAATCAATACGGATCACTACACAGGATCCACAACTGAAGATCAACCTTCATTTTCTAACCTCTCATCTAATACAGCTTCATGTGATGATTTGTTTACAGAGTCTGATCAAACTTCAGACCACTCTTCTCAATGTTCCTTGGATTCTATAAGTTCAATACATAATGCTACTGAATTAACTAGCTTATCACCAGAACCCAGAGAAACAAGTGAAGCTGCAGATGAAACAAGTGAAGCTGCAATGATCAGTGAATCTGAACCAGAAAATGATAAAGCTAATGCTGCAGCAGCAGCCGAAGCTGTAATCAAAGCTGAGGCTAAACAAGAAGCCTTAAGCAACACAAGTAATGGTCACAATTGCTCACAACAGCCTTCTAAAGCAAGTGCTAACAATGAGAAGACTATTATAAACCTTGTACACCAATTATTAAATTTATCTTCACCAGAACAATCAGTTGACTCTTTACAAGACTTTAGTTTTCAGCTTGAGTCACTGATAAATTCTTTCAGTAAAGAGGTGGATCACCCAACTACTGAGTGGATGACTAAAATTATCATCCAGAGAAAATTGTCTGGTGACACACTTAATAAACTATATGTATGCCAGAATGGTAATAACCTGTCAATGCAGGATATATTTACAGGTTTGCGTAATATGAGCAATCATACAGCAGGCCAAGCAATTAATGCTAAATCTGAATGCACCAAAACTGTACCTACATCAGTTTCCTTGCCTGAAACTCCTAAAGTGACACTGTCACTAGGTAACCAAGGTGCTAATACTCAATGTAACAATAATCAGTCAAATACTGATTCATCAGTGAGGCCTAAGAGTCCCACAGGTGCTCCTAAGAGACTCAATAGTCCAAAGAGCATTGCTAATAATCCATGTAACCAAAATCAGTCAAACACTGATTCATCGGTGAGGCCTAAGAGTCCCACAGGTGCTCCTAAGAGACCTAATGGTCCAAAGAGCACTGCTAATAACTCCACAGGTGCTCCTAAGAGACCTAATAGTCCAAAGAGCACTCCCAAGAGCCTGTTAATGGTTCCCCAGAGTACACCAAGTACTCACAAGAGAATAAATAACAAGCAAATGCAAGCAGCAAAACCATCACAACCTGCAAATACTGTTTTACCTAAACGGGTAACCCCTAAACGATCTGTAGGATGGGGAATATGCTTGTTTTGCAATCAAAAACATTCTCTGTATAAATGTACTAATTATCCTAATAGAGACACAAGAGTCAGACGACTCAAACAGTTACACAAATGTACTAGGTGTCTCAAACCACATAATGTTAACAGCTGTGACACCCCACTGAACACCTGCAATAGGTGTAGAAGGGGCAAGCATCATGCTGCACTGTGCAAATTAGTTAAGACTAATTATGTCAATCCTAGAATCGGACGTAGAGAATCTACACCAGTACAGTGCTGCAAGGTGCGAGATGTGTACAGCGTAACTACACAAGCATCTCAAGTGGATGCTGCTTTGCCTACTGCCCAACTTCAAGTGAAGAACCGAGGAGCCAAGATCACCATACGTGGACTATTTGATCAAGGTTCCCAGAGAACTTTCATTACTCAAAGGGCAGCAGAGGCACTTAATTTACAACCAATAGGACAGGTAAAATTAAACTTGTCAGGGTTCATGATAAATCGAGGAACCCATGAATACTCTGTAGTTCAACCACTTGTACGACTAGGTAGTCAAGCCAAGGCTGTCCAAGCCATTGTTGTAGATCAAATACCTTTAGACTTAAACATTAAGGGTCTGGGGTACACAGCCCACTTCCTGCAGGAACGTGAAATTAATTTGGCTAACAACAAATTAATGTCTGACCACCTTAACAATATAGATGTACTAGTAGGAGCCGACTACTATTACCAGTTCATAACTGGACATGTTAAACGATTGGGAATGAATATGCTCCAATCTGCAGGAGGCTACTTACTTACTGGTAAAGTTCTGAATGTGAACAAGCCTAAGCCTGCCAATAATAAATTAGTCAGCGGTAAATCAATTCTCCAGCAGCAAGCTAAAGGGAGAAACACAGCTGAGTAATAAACTCAGATTGAATGTAGTGCAATTGATACTCGCCGAGATGTTTCATAGCTCTCAGTGAAAATCAATGGTCCGTACTCAAACAAGTACAAGTCACAGCGACCAAGCTATTGAATTCACTACAGACCTAGAATTATTCTCGACAAGTAGTAATTGACCACACTCAGTCTTCCTAGTTAAATTGTAATGTTAGGCTAGAGAATCTAGTACTCCCTAGGAATTAATAATGTTAGGCTAGAGAATCTAGCACTCAATGCCACTGGCATTTCCTGAAATTAATAATAAATTCACTAGGACCACTGGTCCACTATACTTGTGCTTAAAGGTTTGCCAAGAAAACCTTCTTAATACCATGTTTTCTGCACTAAGAGTTAGTGATAAGTACTTGCATTAATTGTTTGAGTTGTTTTCTTTCGTTTCTGCTTATTTAATGTAGGAGCGCAACACGAACAAACTTGCAAACTTACTAATATGTAAGTGAATTTCCAGAGAACTAATATGTTTAATGCATTACAGTTAAACATCGGCATTGTTAATTAACATACGCCATGAGCTTAATATAGCTCACCTTAGAATTAACGTAATAATATGAGTGCTTGTTCACCATGCGTACGAGCTTAATATTGCTCGCCATGACAATTGAATGACAAAACTCCACCTCGTTAATTCGAGTTCACTGAACTCACCCTGTTAGCACCAGCTAACGAGCTCACTGTAGCTCACCCTGTCAACACTGTTGACGAGTTCCATGTAACTCACCCTGTTAATTGTTAACGAGCTCCATGCAGCTCACCCTGTTAGCACCAGCTAACGAGCTCACTGTAGCTCACCCTGTCAACACTGTTGACGAGTTCCATGTAACTCACCCTGTTAACGGTTAACGAGCTCCATGCAGCTCACCCTGTTAGCACCAGCTAACGAGCTCACTGTAGCTCACCCTGTCAACACTGTTGACGAGTTCACTGCAACTCACCCTGTTAGCACTAGCTAACGAGCTCCATGCAGCTCACCCTGTTAGCACTAGCTAACGAGCTCCATGCAGTTCACCCTGTTAGCACTAGCTAACGAGCTCCATGTAGCTCACCCTGTCAGCACTGCTGACGAGCTCACCGTAGCTCACCATGTTCAAGAGTTTAATATAACTCGACCTGGTAATGAGCTCAATACTGCTCACAATGTTAATTCGAGTACATTTTTGCTCACAATTAGCTTAGTCCCTTACTTAGGTAGGTTAGAAATCTAAACCATTTATTTAGGTAGGCTTACGGACTTTAGTTAGTGTCAACTGAGTACTAGCCTAATCTGTACTCACCATTAATTACAGTTGACTATACTTATAGAGACTGATCTAATAAACTCGAATTCATGTAAAGGTGATTTCGTATTAAACAGTTTACAGTGTCAAGCCTATGAGCTGCCATTTAATTAGCTCATAAGTCAGAATGACTAGGCTACTAATCTCACTGTCGACTCAGAATTTTCCTTGATTTTAATGAATAAACTTTTCAGTTCTCTACTTTCTATTATTTTAGCTAGTTAGCAAATTAGTTGTACCATCAGTCAGCATGACTACTGCACGGCAGTGCACATTAATTCAATTTCCTCATTTGAATTTGAGGTGATCGTGATGCTGCGAGATGTTATTGTCTAGTAACTCAATAGTTACAAGTCACAGCGACCCTAGACAGTCACCTTACTGTAGTGTCATAGTCTCCTTGATCTTAAATGACTAATAACACTTTACTGTATAATCATACAATAGTGTTATCAGTTCTTAGGAACTTATTCTGAGTTTACCTACGATTCAGCAGCTACGTAATACCCCATTACATGTCACTGCGACCCTAGTTGTTGAGTTTATTGTGAGCTTTAGAGTGTTCCTGATTACCGATAACTTAATCATTTAATGTTTCATTATTTCATGCATGTTTCCACTAAGGGAAACTGCAAGCCTATTACAACTCTGAAGAATGGTAATTTCCTTCAATTCCCACTGAAATAACTGTGATGAAACTACGATGTGATATCACGTAACGAAACATTACACGTCACTATGACCCATGATATCGCATCACCGTAGATTCTGTTAGTTTTAATTGGGAGAGTTGAATTCTATAAATATTGTGTAGGCTACAAACAACATGTTTCAGTTGACATGTAAATAGCAAGACTCAAGTCTTTGTAAGTCCTTGATAAATCCGGGACGTTCGTTATGTGTGTACTAACATACTAACATACTAATGTATTAATCTTAATATCACTTCGGGATAGGTCAGTACAACACAGTACACTGCGACCCTAGGAACCCCCCCCCCCCCCGGAGTTATGTTGGATATTTCCAACATCGAATACAGCATTGTTGTATTCTCATTACTTATTACTAACCATACTTAATATTGTAGTAAGTAAAATTAACAACTCGTAGAATTCTCCTGTACTAATAATTCATCTGTGCATTAGGCTAGAATTCTCACGTCACCTGACGCCAGTATTGCGTCAGATTTCTTTACAGTAAAACACATTATATTCAATTTGTGTGAGAATTAAATACGATTCTCCATAATTAAAGCATTCTGTATGACAACTGATTGCAGACGAATTGTTCTCTAACTAAAAGCCGAATAGAGCGTTTGAATCATAGCGTCTCCCTCGCGGTAGTGTTAACGTCATCAATGAATGCCATGGGGAGACATTAATTCCTCTCCCTTATATATTTACTATTCTTAAATAGGTAAATAATAATATTTCGTTCCTCTAAATAATAAACCCGTCCAGTCTTTAGAGTTTCAAGCGCGAATGCGAGAAATATTAATGTTCATGCCAATAATTTGTGTTATGAACGTCGACTCGGCGTGGGTTGGGGGACGCCATCCTCAGTCGGTGAGTGGGTCGGGAAGCGGACACGTGCAAGGCCAGAAGGAGGCAAAGCTACGCTTACCGTACTCACAAAAGACGCCATTGTCCAGCAAATAGGACAAGTGTGTCCATCCACAGATGAAAGCCGCCACTGTGAGGCGTGAACGACCTTGCAGATAGTATCTTCAACTAGTGCTGGTGTTAAATAAGGGACCCCTAGACTTGGTTCCTGACGACACGTGATCAGCCAGCTTGAAACACATCAATCCATAGGTTCACTGGAGCCTGGGATGCGTAATTACGGCAATCTTAATACTTACACAGTGCCCACAGCTAAGTACCTTTTATTTGATGCATCATTTATAAGTTTATTAATAGCGGGGTGATTGCACGTCACGCGGCAAGACAACACCTAATAACAGGTGATTAGAATTCTATCTGTAGATATCAATAATCTTGAATATGAATTGAGTAGTTAAATCAATTGCTACTGGTAGTTATTTATCTTGCAGCTTGAGAGACGGATTCCTCATGCTGCCTTCTCCATGTTAATCGTGCCATTCGTCAATGTGCCAGACTTGGAGATTAAGAGGACTTCCAGAGTTATCTAAAGGAACCTACTACAAGCTAAGGCTTATTTCTTTTTCCTATATTTTAGCAATTTGATACATTCAGAATGTTCAACATAATGTGTGATTTACTGTAACTCATTACTATGCTCATATTCATGTTTTTCTTTGTATGAATAATATTATATTCAACATTACTTATAGGATTAGATTATTATTAATTGAATTAGTGAACGAACCACACTGATTCCTGGACGTACTGACCTCCAGTAATAACCCCCCAATGTAGGTGTTTGAGGTTTGGTTTTTTAATAATACAGCCCATTAATTATTCTTATGATCATACTTTCTAGTCATATCCATAGTCACTGGTTTCCTCTAGAATTTTATCTAATGATCTGAAATTCTCAGTTTCCCTCTTTACTTTAAAAGCGGGTGGTCCTTCGTAATTTAATTTACTACTTTAATTATTAATTAATCAGAATCAAACCCAAATATCCCACAATATATATATATATATATATATATATATATATATATATATATATATATATATATATATATATATATATATATATATATATATATATATATATAAATATATATATATATATATATATATATATATATACATATATATATATATATATATATATATATATATATATATATATATATATATATATATATAAAATTTTGTGAGGGTACCACCTCTGGTGCCAATGTGGGGACCCATAGCCTCGGAGAAGAAAATAAAAAGTATTCAGAGGAGAACTTGTGGTTTCTCACTGAACACTAATATTATCTTCTCCTACCACCCCCATTCTTTTGTATGTACACATATATATTTACTTTATTTGAACTTTGTTACAAAAAAGAAGTTACATATGGGTTACAAAGATGGTTATCATAGGTTGTCGAGTTCCTCCAGCTCCTCAGATGGCGGGCAGGAACCCTGGATGCAGTGCGCATTTCCCCTCTGTATCGCCACACTGAGGCGCTGGAAAAGAAAGCTTGCAGCTCTTGGGTCCCTTGTCGTTTCAATGAGCCTAGAACCCAGTTCCTTCAAAAAACTGGTAGCACTTTTACCCCAGGCGCCGAGTGTCTCAGAAGCAATGGGGACAAAATTGTAGTGGTGATCCAGTTCTCTATACTTACGGGATTTGGCTGCTTCCCTGTGGGTGGCAGCGCCACCTGGTTGTGCAACACTGAGGTTAATGTAGGTGTTAGCCAGGGTTGATACGCACATGTAGTCCAATACCAACTGCTTGCCATTCTTCCAGGGGTTCACTGTGATACCATCCGAGCGACCAATAAGAGCATCAGAGTAACGGGCCGTTAGGTAACGGGGCTCTCTTTCAGCTGGGCATCCAGCTGTGGTGAGGCTCCTCTTGATGATGTCGTTAACTTCACTGTGCCTCGAGTGCCATCCTCCTGTGCTTTGGCAGAGTAGGCCATGGTGGCCGTACCTGTCAGCCACCACCTCGCCGCAAATACACCTATATCTGGTGTGGATTGAGGCAGCAAGGCGGAGGGCCACAGCAATTCGGAGGGCGTGTGGTGTGAGACGCGTGCCAGTTGCCGACATTGGGGTTGCTAACAGGAAATCCCCTGCATGTGGTGCTGCTACTATATATATATATATATATATATATATATATATATATATATATATATATATATATATATATATATATATATATATATATATATATATATATATATATTATTAAATATGACCGAAAAAGTAAGATTAATAATTCTAACACGAATTTTCTCAATCTTTCGTACATTACGCTTCACTGTTGGAGGTAAATCAAAAATCACTTCTCCAAAATTCATTTTTATTTCTAGTCTGACGCGACACGGGCGCGTTTCGTAAAACTTATTACATTTTCAAAGACTTCACAAATACACAACTGATTAGAACTTGCGTTTCCCTGATTTTATATCTACATTTGAGTGAGGTGGGAAGGGTGATGTGGCATTACATTTGAGTGAGGTGGGAAGGGTGATGTGGCATTACATTTGAGTGAGGTGGGAAGGGTGATGTGGCATTAACACAAGACAGAACACTAGGGGATATTAATAGGGTATTAAAAGTATCAACACAAGACAGAACAGAAACAATGGGTATTGAATAGAAGTGTTTGTAGAAAGCCTATTGGTCCATATTTCTTGATGCTTCTATATTGGAGCGGAGTCTTGAGGTGGGTAGAATATAGTTGTGCAATAATTGGCTGTTGATTGCTGGTGTTGACTTCTTGATGTGTAGTGCCTCGCAAACGTCAAGCCGCCTGCTATCGCTGTATCTATCGATGATTTCTGTGTTATTTACTAGGATTTCTCTGGCGATGGTTTGGTTATGGGAAGAGATTATATGTTCCTTAATGGAGCCCTGTTGTTTATGCATCGTTAAACGCCTAGAAAGAGATGTTGTTGTCTTGCCTATATACTGGGTTTTTTGAAGCTTACAGTCCCCAAGTGGGCATTTGAAGGCATAGACGACGTTAGTCTCTTTTAAAGCGTTCTGTTTTGTGTCTGGAGAGTTTCTCATGAGTAGGCTGGCCGTTTTTCTGGTTTTATAGTAAATCGTCAGTTGTATCCTCTGATTTTTGTCTGTAGGGATAACGTTTCTATTAACAATATCTTTCAGGACCCTTTCCTCTGTTTTATGAGCTGTGGAAAAGAAGTTCCTGTAAAATAGTCTAATAGGGGGTATAGGTGTTGTGTTAGTTGTCTCTTCGGAGGTTGCATGGCTTTTCACTTTCCTTCTTATGATGTCTTCGATGAAACCATTGGAGAAGCCGTTATTGACTAGGACCTGCCTTACCCTACAGAGTTCTTCGTCGACTTGCTTCCATTCTGAGCTGTGGCTGAGAGCACGGTCGACGTATGCGTTAACAACACTCCTCTTGTACCTGTCAGGGCAGTCGCTGTTGGCATTTAGGCACATTCCTATGTTTGTTTCCTTTGTGTAGACTGCAGTGTGGAAACCTCCGCCCTTTTCCATGACTGTTACATCTAGAAAAGGCAGCTTCCCATCCGTTTCCGTCTCGTAAGTGAAACGCAGCACGGAACTCTGCTCAAATGCCTCCTTCAGCTCCTGCAGATGTCTGACATCAGGTACCTGTGTAAAAATGTCGTCAACATACCTGCAGTATATGGCCGGTTTCAAGTTCATGTCGACTAAGACTTTTTGCTCGATGGTACCCATGTAGAAGTTTGCAAACAGGACACCTAGGGGAGAACCCATGGCGACCCCATCTACTTGCTTATACATGTGCCCATCCGGGCTCAAGAAGGGTGCCTCTTTAGTACAAGCTTGGAGTAGTTTCCTCAGAATACTTTCTGGCATGTCAAGAGGAGTACAGGCTGGATCACGATACACTCTGTCGGCTATCATTCCGATTGTCTCGTCCACAGGTACGTTGGTAAACAGCGATTCTACGTCCAACGAGGCTCTTATCCCTGTGGCCCGTGCGCCCCGCAGTAAGTCCACAAATTCCTTTGGAAACTTCAGGCTGAAGGCGCAAGGAACATAAGGAGTCAGCAGGCCGTTGAGTTGCTTCGCCAGTCTGTACGTGGGTGTGGGTATCTGGCTAATGATTGGCCGAAGTGGGTTTCCAGGCTTGTGCGTCTTGACATTTCCATACGCATATCCAGGTTTATATTCCCCAATGATCTTTGGCAGGTGGAGTCCGGATTTCTTGGCGTTCACAGTTTCGATCAGTTTGTTGACCTTTGCTTTTAATTCGGCTGTAGTGTCCTTCGTTACCCTTTGGAACTTAGTTTGGTCAGAGAGTTTGATGTTCATTTTCGCCAGATATTCGTCTTTTTTAAGAATGACATATATTGGCGACTTGTCACCTCTCCTGACAACTATCTCCTTGTTCTCACGAAGGCTTTTAGCTGCCGCTTTAAGCTCGGGGGACAGTATGGTGCTTCTGTAGTTGCCTCGATTCTTTCCTCCTTCTGCAATAAGTTCTGCTTGTAAGGTATCTTTGGTAGTGACCTTCTTTTGTGTCTCGAGGTCGAAAATGTCGTCCAACAGAATTTCCAACTCTACTTTCCGGGCCATTTCACTCGGTCTGGACATAACATGACAGTTTATGCCCAGATTTAGGAGAGTGACTTGGTCCTCAGTGAGGTTAATTCCTGCAAGGTTCAGGAAGCCATCTCTTGGTCGTGGAATTGCCATAGGTCCTCCATATAATGTTGTTAGTTTCTTGATAATCCTTGTTTCAGTGCTGAGGTGATGTTGGTCTGTGAGGATGTCGAGGTGTTGTTCAATGCGGGTACGGATACTAAGGTCGATGTTGCTATTTCTCCACTCGTTTGTAGCATGAAGTAGTTGCGTTTTGTTGTCTTTGATTTCATTCTCTGCCTTGTATATCTGATCACGAATCAGATCCTGGCGATATTTTATCGTGAAGGCTTGATTCCTTGCTGCTGGGTCGTACACTTTAACATTAGTATATTTGCCCACTTGGGGACTGTAAGCTCCAAAAAACCCAGTATATAGGCAAGACAACAACATCTCTTTCTAGGCGTTTAACGATGCATAAACAACAGGGCTCCATTAAGGAACATATAATCTCTTCCCATAACCAAACCATCGCCAGAGAAATCCTAGTAAACAACACAGAAATCATCGATAGATACAGCGATAGCAGGCGGCTTGACGTTTGCGAGGCACTACACATCAAGAAGTCAACACCAGCAATCAACAGCCAATTATTGCACAACTATATTCTACCCACCTCAAGACTCCGCTCCAATATAGAAGCATCAAGAAATATGGACCAATAGGATTTCTACAAACACTTCTATTCAATACCCATTGTTTCTGTTCTGTCTTGTGTTGATACTTTTAATACCCTATTAATATCCCCTAGTGTTCTGTCTTGTGTTAATGCCACATCACCCTTCCCACCTCACTCAAATGTAATGCCACATCACCCTTCCCACCTCACTCAAATGTAATGCCACATCACCCTTCCCACCTCACTCAAATGTAGATATAAAATCAGGGAAACGCAAGTTCTAATCAGTTGTGTATTTGTGAAGTCTTTGAAAATGTAATAAGTTTTACGAAACGCGCCCGTGTCGCGTCAGCCTAGAAATAAAAATGAATTTTGGAGAAGTGATTTTTGATTTACCTCCAACAGTGAAGCGTAATGTACGAAAGATTGAGAAAATTCGTGTTAGAATTATTAATCTTACTTTTTCGGTCATATTTAATAATATATGTCTACAGGAAAGACTGCTACCAAAATATACTAATATATATATATATATATATATATATATATATACAAATATATATATATACATATATATACATATATATATATATATATATATATATATATATATATATATATATATATATATATATATATATATATATATATATATTTGTCGTACCTAGTAGCCAGAACCCACTTCTCAGCCTACTATGCAAGGCCCAATTTGCCTAATAAGCCAAGTTTTCATGAATTAATTGTTTTTCGACTACCTAACCTAACCTAACCTAACTTTTTCGGCTACCTAACCTAACCTAACCTATAAAGATAGGTTAGATTAGGTTAGGTAGGGTTGGTTAGGTTCGGTCATATATTTACGTCAATTTTAACTCCAATAAAAAAAAATGTCCTCATACATAATGAAATGGGTAGCTTTATCATTTCATAAGCAAAAAATTAGAGAAAATAAAATAATTCATGAAAACTTGGCTTATTAGGCAAATCGGGCCTTGCATATTAGGCTGAGAAGTGCGTTCTGGCTATTAGGTACGACATATATATATATATATATATATATATATATATATATATATATATATATATATATATATATATATATATATATATATATATATATATATATATATATATGTATATATATATATATATATATATATATATATATATATATATATATATATATATATATATATATATATATATATATATATGTCGTACCTAGTAGCCAGAACGCACTTCTCGGCCTACTATGCAAGGCCCGATTTGCCTAATACGCCAAGTTTTCCTGAATTATTATATTTTCTCTAATTTTTTTCTGATGAAATGATAAAGCTACCCATTTTATTACGTATGAGGTCAGTTTTTTTTTATTGGAGTTAAAATTAACGTAGATATATGACCGAACCTAACCAACCCTACCTAACCTAACCTAACCTATCTTTATAGGTTAGGTTAGGTTAGGTAGCCGAAAAAGTTAGGTTAGGTTAGGTTAGGTAGGTTAGGTTGTCGAAAAATAATTAATTCATGAAAACTTGGCTTATTAGGCAAATCGGGCCTTGCATTGTAGGCCGAGAAGTGCGTTCTGGCTACTAGGTACGACATATATATATATATATATATATATATATATATATATATATATATATATATATATATATATATATATATATATATATATATATATATATATATATATATATATATATATATATATATATATATATATATATATATATATGTCGTACCTAATAGCCAGAACGCACTTCTCAGCCTAATATGCAAGGCCCAATTTGCCTAATAAGCCAAGTTTTCATGAATTAATTGTTTTTCGACTACCTAACCTAACCTAACTTTTTCGGCTACCTAACCTAACCTAACCTATAAAGATAGGTTAGGTTAGGTTAGGTAGGGCTGGTTAGGTTCGGTCATATATCTTCGTTAATTTTAACTTCAATACAAAAAAAATTGACCTCATACATAATCAAATGGGTAGCTTTATCATTTCACAAGAAAAAAATTAGAGAAAATATATTAATTCAGGAAAACTTGGCTTATTAGGCAAATCGGGCCTTGCATAGTAGGCTGACAAGTGCATTCTGGCTACTAGGTACGACATATATATATATATATATATATATATATATATATATATGTCGTACTTAGTAGCCAGAACGCACTTCTCAGCCTACTATGCAAGGCCCGATTTGCCTAATAAGCCAAGTTTTCATGAATTAATATATTTTCTCTAATTTTTTTCTTATGAAGTGATAAAGCTACCCATTTCATTATGTATGAGGTCAATTTTTTTTATTGGAGTTAAAATTAACGTAGATATATGACCGAACCTAACCAACCCTACCTAACCTAACCTAACCTATCTTTATAGGTTAGGTTGGGTTAGGTAGCCGAAAAAGTTAGGTTAGGTTAGGTTAGGTAGGTTAGATAGTCGAAAAACAATTAATTCATGAAAACTTAGCTTATTAGGCAAATCGGGCCTTGCATAGTAGGCTGAGAAGTGAGTTCTGGCTACTAGGTACGACATATACATATATATATATATATATATATGTCGTACCTAGTAGCCAGAACGCACTTCTCAGCCTACTATGCAAGGCCCGATTTGCCTAATAAGGCAAGTTTTCCTGAATTAATATATTTTCTCTAATTTTTTCCTTATGAAATGATAAAGCTACCCATTTCATTATGTATGATGTCAATTTTTTTTATTGGAGTTAAAATTAACGTAGATATATGACCGAACCTAACCAACCCTACCTAACCTAACCTAACCTATCTTTATAGGTTAGGTTGGGTTAGGTAGCCGAAAAAGTTAGGTTAGGTTAGGTAGTCGAAAAACAATTAATTAATGAAAACTTGGCTTATTAGGCATAACGGGCCTTGCATAGTAGGCTGAGAAGTGCGTTCTGGCTATTAGGTACGACATATATATATATATATATATATATATATATATATATATATATATATATATATATATATATGTCGTACCTAGTAGCCAGAACGCACTTCTCAGCCTACTATGCAAGGCCCGATTTGCCTAATAAGCCAAGTTTTCATGAATTAATTGTTTTTCGACTACCTAACCTACCTAACCTAACCTAACCTAACGTTTTCGGCTACCTAACCAAACCTAACCTATAAAGATAGGTTAGGTTAGGTTAGGTAGGGTTGGTTAGGTTCGGTCATATATCTACGTTAATTTTAACTCCAATAAAAAAAAATTGACCTCATACATAATGAAATGGGTAGCTTTATCATTTCATAAGAAAAAAATTAGAAAAAATATAATAATTCAGGAAAACTTGGCTTATTAAGCAAATCGGGCCTTGAATAGTAGGCCAAAAAGTGAGTTCTGGCTACTAGGTACGACATATATATATATATATATATATATATATATATATATATATATATATATATGTCGTACCTAGTAGCCAGAACTCACTTCTCAGCCTACTATTCAAGGCCCGATTTGCCTAATAAGCCAAGTTTTCCTGAATTAATATATTTACTATAATTTTTTTCTTATGAAATGATAAAGCAACCCTTTTCTCTATGTATGAGGTCAATTTTTTTTTATTAGAGTTAAAATTAACGTAGATATATGACCGAACCTAACCAACCCTACCAAACCTAACCTAACCTATATTTATAGGTAAGGTTAGGTTAGGTAGCCAAAAAAAGCTAGGTTAGGTTAGGTTAGGTAGGTTAGGTAGACGAAAAAACATTAATTCATGAAAACTTGGCTTATTAGGCAAATCGGGCCTTGAATAGTAGGCTGAGAAGTGCGTTCTGGCTATTAGGTACGACATATATATATATATACATACATACATACATACATACATACATACATACATACATACATACATACATACATGCATACATACATACATACATACATACATACATACATACATACATACATACGTACATACATTTATTTAACACATGTGGTACACGCACAAGGGGACACAGGTGGAAGCTGAGTACCCAAATGAGCCACAGAGAGATTATGGAAAGAACTTTTTCAGTGTCAGAGTAGTTAATAAATGGAATGCATTAGGCAGTAATGTGGTGGAGGCTGACTCCATACACAGTTTCAAATGTAGATATGATAGAGCCCAGTAGGCTCAGGAATCTGTACATCAGTTGATTGACGGTTGAGAGGCTGGACCAAAGAGCCAAAGCTCAACCCCCGCAACCACAACTTGAGAATTTGTCAAATGAGAAGAGTTATCAAATGAGTTAACAAATTGAATAGTTTTCCTGTCACTCCTGATGTAAAGTTAATCAGTTTTGACGTTTGTTCCTTGTTTACAAAGGTACCGGTTGTTGATAAATAAATAAAAAAATAAATAAATGTTTATTTAGGTAAGGTATATACATACAAGAGATTTTACAAAGAATGATGGATTTATAGATAGGGCTAGTACATACAATACCTAAAGCCACTATTACGCAAAGCGTTTCGGGCATGAAAAACTTAAATGACTGAAGCTTAATACTAATTGAGTATAAAGAATAAAATGTGTTGAGAACAAATAAAAATAGAGATAAAAAAGGGGGGAACATGGCTGAAAAAGCAGCACAAATACAATTAGGTCGACAAACAGCGTTGTTTAAAAAAAAAAAACAGACATGGGTTAACAATAGAGGGGTAAGGTAGGTTACAGGGAATTTATTAGGTAGAGCTTCGTTTTTATCTTAAACTGGTTGAGAGAGGTACAGTCTTTAACATGGTTGGGAAGGTCATTCCACATTCTGGGTCCCTTGATTTGTAGAGCATTTCTAGTTTGATTAAGTCGTACTCTTGGAATATCAAAACTGAATTTATTTTTGGTGTGGTGCTCATGGGCTCTGTTACAACTTTCAATGAAGCTTTTGTGGTCAGGATTGGCATTACAGTTCAGCGTTTTATATATATATATATAATACACATGAGAGAATGTGCAGTGACTTAATATCTAACATATTCAGAGATTTGAGTAGGGGGTACCGAGTGATGTCTGGGGCCAGAGTTGGATATTGTCCTAATGGCAGCTTTGTGTTGAGTAATTAGAGGACGTAAATGATTTTGGGTAGTAGAACCCCAAGCACAAATACTATAGTTGAGATATGGATAGATGAGGGAGTAATAGAGCGTCACCAGGGCAGGGCGGAGTACATAATATCTGATCTTAGAAAAAATGCCAACAGTTTTAAAACATTTTTTGATATATTTAGATTGCGTCCCTGGAAATTCAGCTTGGGGTCAATGAGAACGCCAAGGAATTTGCCATCTAATTTGTTACAAATTTGGGTATTGATTATTTTGAGATTTATTTGATTAGAGGATTTATTGCCAAACAGAATATAGAAAGTTTTGTCAATGTTAAGGGTGAGTTTGTTGGCAGTTAGCCAAAGATGGACTTTATTTAGCTCAGTATTTACTGTGGCATTTAGAGCAAGGGGGTCAGGACTGGAGTAAATGAAGGTTGTGTCGTCAGCAAATAGAATTGGTTTGAATTGTTGGGAGGCATTTGGAAAGTCATTAATGTAGATGAGAAAGAGAAGAGGGCCAAGTATGCTGCCATGAGGAACACCAATGTTGATGGTTAGGGTGGGAGAAATTGAATTATTCACAGAATCATACTGGAGCCTGTCAGTAAGGTAAGATTTGAGGTATTGCAGGGAGTGTCCTCTGACTCCATAATGATGTAATTTAAGAAGGTTTTAGTGGTTGAC
This sequence comes from Procambarus clarkii, assembly GCF_040958095.1. Lineage (NCBI taxonomy): Eukaryota > Metazoa > Arthropoda > Malacostraca > Decapoda > Cambaridae > Procambarus > Procambarus clarkii. The sequence continues at coordinate 16,541,653 of NC_091150.1, forward strand.
AGTGTCAAAAGCCTTACGCAGGTCCACAATAACCCAACAGAGAACTCATTTTTATCAAGAGCTGCATGAATCAAGTTAATCATACTAATAAGTGCATCGTTAGTGCTTTTTTCGTGTCTGAAGCCATATTAGCAAGAGCTAAGTATATTAAGTTTGGCTAGATAAGAGTAAAGGTGCTTGTCGATTAGTTTTTCAACAATTTTTGACAAGTTAGGCGGGATTGATATAGGTCTGTAGTTGTTAATATCTGTGAGATCACCACATTTGTGTACAGGGGTTACTCTCGCTTTTTTTAGAATATCTGGAAAGGTTTGGAGTTCAAGTGACTTGTTGAAGAGCAATGCAATAGCAGGGGCTAAAGATCTGGAGTTTTTTTTGTAAAATAAAGTTGGTATCTCCTCAAGGGCACTAGACTTGGTTTTAAGGGAAAGGATTGTCTCATTGACGTCACTGGAATTAATAGGCTTTAGGTACAGAGACTGTGGATAGTTACCTGTAAGATAGTCCTTAACATCAGTACTGGAAGATAGAATATCATTTGCAAGGGATGACCCAATGGAAGAGAAGAACCTATTGAACTCAATAGCAGAATCAGAGGCTGAAAGCTGACCATCGTTATTGGACAGGAGTGTTGGTTTGTTATTTAAAATCTTCTTTGATCCCAATATTTGTGAAATTGTGCTCCAAGTTTTTTTAATGTTACTCTTTATTTGGGTAAATTTATCTTTGTAGTATTTAGTTTTGGCTCGTCTAATTATCTTAGATAGCAATAACGAGTAATTCTTTGAGAATTCTTTGGAGACAATTCCTAACCTATACTTCTTCTCAAGGTCATGTTTTTTTATTAATGGATTTAAGTATTCCCTTTGTAAGCCAGGGATTGTTAAGCCTTTTGGTTGTGACTTGTTTTGTAAGCAAAGGACAGTGGGTGTTATAAAGGCTAAGAGTTTTTTGAAGAAAAGATTGCACTGCTAGGTTGATGTCCCCTATGTTACCTAACTCGGACTCCCAGTTGACATTATCAGCAGCAGCTATAAAATTGTCTATAGCAGTTTCATTGTGCAGCCTAAAACTTAATTCCCTTGACTCTAGAGGTGGTTTGTTAATGTTAGTTAAGAGAAATATGGGTTAATGGTCTGTAGTGCTATCGGTGATTATACCTGCAGTAAGCGGAGAGGTTATGTTGGTCCAGATGAGATCTAGAGTCGTGGCAGTACTATCAGTGATTCTAGTAGGTGTAGTGATTAAGGGTATGAGGAAGCAGGAATTCATACAGTTGAGGAAGCTAACAGCAGTAGGGTGTTCAGGCTCGCAGAGGTCAATATTAAAGTCCCCTGTGATAATTAGATGGTTTTTGTTCAGTCTGTTATCGAATATTAGATTTCTAAGGTTTGAGTTGAATTCGGACACATCAGTATTAGGAATCCTATAAACTGCATCCACAGACAGGACAGACTCTGCACCTTTGACTCTGAAACTGGCGAAGATATACTCCCCACAGCAGTCTCTAGTTCTAATTACTTTTAAGCATGTTAGTTCTTGGTGGTAGTAAAGAGCAGTACCACCACCTTTCTGAATTTGATGACAGTTGTGAATTGCCGAGTAGTTAGGCATGTTAAAGAGTTGAGTAGTATCCTCTTTCAACCACGTTTCAGTAAGTATAATAAAAGAGAATTTGTTGTCAATAGGTTCAATCAAGGCACTAACATCATCGAAGTGTTTACCTAGGGATCTAACATTCAAGTTGATTACAGAGATATTGTGATTATGTGTTAATACATTGTTTACATCATGTGCTGTAAAATATCTGCAATTTAGATCATTAAAGTGATGATTGTCATAAATAGTGGATAAGAGGTTTAGTTCTGGGTCTATACTTGTCTGCATAAAAAGGCTGGTTGCAGGAAAACAAGGCAAGAATGGCTAATTTCTTGATTATCGTGCTCGTGAACTAATGAACCATGTTTTACCTCTTTCTGCTGATATTATTGTCAATCTTGTTAAGTTGTGCATTAAAGAATGTAAATTTAACTTTAATAATGAGTATTATTTACAGACTTTTGGAATGGCAATGGGGAATCCTTTATCGCAATTGCTTTCAAACTTGTACATGGAATTCTTCGAAAAGAAATTTGTTTCAAAAATAACCCCTGGAATCATTCCATGGTTTAGATATGTTGATGATATTTTGTGTATATGACCTTCAGATGTAAACACAGACGAATTTGTAGCCAAACTTAATGATCAAGTCACCTCTATAAAATTTACTATGGAGACTGAAAGTGATAAATGTTTGCCATTCCTAGATGTACTTATTCATAGGGAAGATTTTTCACTAAAGTTTAGTGTCTACAGAAAACCTACGAATAATTTATCTTATTTTCATTATTTTTCAGGGCATAGATACGATGTGAAAAAGTAACATTTTTCTTCAATGTATCTAAGAGCTCTTCGAGTTGTGAGTCCAGAATTCTTAGATGAAGAGTTTAAAAATATTGATTCGATTGGTCTCAAGCTTTGTTACCCACTGAGTTTTTTGGAAGTTTGCCGTAGCAAAGCACGTAGTACATATTATAATAATATATGCAGTGAAAAAATTCGCCCAAAGAATGTGTTGTTTACCATATTTCTCTGGGTTTGAGAATATTGTCAAGGCCTTGAAACTTTTTAATATACATGTATTGTTTAGCTACGAAAATACTGTTGGTAAGCTATTAGTTAGGAACAGCCCTCGTAGTGATAATTGTGTCATTTATAAAATACCTTGTAAAGACTGTAATAAGTTCTATGTTGGGCAAACATCTAAAGATTTGAAATGTAGAATTTCGCAACATAAATACTCTGTAAGACATAGCCAATTGTCTAATGCTTTGTTTGTTCATCTGTCAGAAGATTCTCACCAAATTGATTGGGAGATGGCTTCTTCAATAATGAATTGTAAAAGCACTTATATCAGAAACATAATTGAATCTGCTCTGATACAGATTACAAAAGAAAGTAATTTGAACATTAGCAGTGGTTTATATAACTTAGATCCATTTTTGATAGATCAATTAAAGGGCGATTTGAGTAGGATCATTGGAACACATTTGTCTCACTAATTCATTGTAAATATTTACTATCTTCTGCTATTTTAATCCATATGTGTGGGCCTGTTGGAAGGTATGGATAGGAGCTGCATCGTATGGGCCAATAGGCATTCAGCATTCCCATTCGTTTGTTATTGTACCTCACCTCACTCCACCCATTCTCTCCTGCCTATTTATGTCCAATACTTGACCTGTAAAATCACTCCTTCTGAGGATGTATTAATATACGAAAGTACTTAAGGAAATTCCTGTTTCAATTTTCCTCCGTGGTCTGACACTGTCACATTTTTAAACACGTATTTATTTTCGTGATTTACACACACACACACACGCTGGGGGGGGCCTCATAGCCTGGTGGATAGTGCGCAGGACTCGTAATTCTGAGGCGCGGGTTCGATTCCCGCACGAGGCAGAAACAGATGGGCAAAAGTTTCTTTCACCCTAAGTGCCCCTGTTACCTAGCAGTAAATAGGTACCTGGGAGTTAGTCAGCTGTCACGGGCTGCTTCCTGGGGTGTGTGTGTGTGTGGTGTGGGGAAAAAAAAAAGTAGTTAGTAAACAGTTGATTGACAGTTGAGAGGCGGGCCGAAAGGTAGTGACAAGCAACTTTTTAACCCAGCATGTCGGAGAACCCACAAGGATGAGAGGCAATGACGAACCAGCGAGACTCGACCTAGTCTTCACTCTGAACGACTCCGACATAAGAGGAATCGGTTTTGAGGACCCAGTAGGAATGAGCGACCACAGTGTACTGGTGTTTGAGTACTTGATTGAAGAAGGGTTATTGAACTCGAGGAGGGATACCGAAAACAAAAGGTTAGCATACCGAAAGGGAAACTATGAGGGGATAAGAAAATTCCTAACAGATATAGCATGGGAAACAGAGCTCAGGGGAAAGACGGCCCAAGATATGATGGATTACATCACGCAGAAGTGCAAGGACGCAGCAAACAAGTTTGTCCCAGTCCAAAAGGAAAACAGAGAAATGAAGATGAGAAACCCATGGTTTAATCAAAGATGTAGGCTAGCTAAGCAGCAAAGTAAAAGGGCATGGAGAAACTATAGGAATAACAGGACACTGGAGAGCAGAGAAAGATACCAGAATGCCAGGAATGAATATGTCAGGATGAGAAGAGAGGCAGAAAGACAATACGAAAATGACATCGCAAGCAAGGCAAAGCCTAAATTGTTGCATAGCCACATTAGGAGAAAAACAACAGTAAAGGAACAGGTTATGAGATTAAGGATAGGGGCGGAAGGATTCACTACAAATGACAAGGAAGTGTGTGAGGAATTGAATAAGAAATTCCAGGAGGTCTTCACCTTAGAACAAGGAGAAATTCCAGAGGTAAGTGAGGGAATAGCTAACCAGGAACCACTGGAAGAGTTTGAGATTACCAGTGGGGAAGTAAGGAAGTGTTTACTAGAGTTGGACGTGACGAAGGCTATAGGCCCAGATGGAATCTCCCCTTGGGTTCTAAAGGAAGGAGCAAGAGAACTGAGCCTACCACTCTCCATAGTGTATAACAAATCACTGGCAACAGGGGAACTGCCAGATATTTGGAAAGCAGCTAACGTAGTCCCGATATACAAGAAAGGGGATAGACAGGAGGCACTGAACTACAGGCCAGTGTCCCTAACCTGCATACCATGCAAGCTGATGGAGAAGATTGTGCGAAAAAAACTAGTGGAGCATCTGGAGCGAAGGAACTTTGTAACACAGCATCAACATGGGTTCAGGGATGGCAGGTCCTGCCTCACAGGGTTACTTGAATTCTACGACCAGGCAACAAAAATAAGGCAAGAAAGAGAAGGGTGGGCAGACTGCATATTTTTGGATTGTCAGAAAGCCTTTGATACAGTGCCACACAAGAGGCTAGTGCGAAAGTTGGAGATGCAGGCTGGAGTGAGAGGGAAGGTACTCCGGTGGATAGAGGAATACCTAAGCAACAGGAGACAACGAGTCTGTGTGAGGGGTGAGGTCTCAGATTGGCGAGACGTCACAAGTGGAGTCCCGCAGGGGTCAGTCCTTGGACCTATACTGTTTCTGGTATATGTAAATGATCTCCCAGAGGGTATAGATTCGTTCCTCTCAATGTTTGCCGACGATGCAAAAATTATGAGGAGGATTGAAACAGAGGATGATAGTAGGAGGCTACAAGATGACCTGGATAGACTGAGTGAATGGTCCAACAAATGGCTGTTGAAGTTCAACCCGAGTAAATGCAAAGTAATGAAACTAGGCAGTGGAAACAGGAGGCCAGGCACAGGATACAGAATAGGAGATGAAGTACTTAATGAAACAGACAGAGAGAAAGATCTAGGAGTTGATATCACACCAAACCTGTCTCCTGAAGCCCACATAAAGAGAATAACGTCTGCGGCATATGCGAGGCTGGCTAACATCAGAACGGCGTTCAGGAACCTGTGTAAGGAATCATTCAGAATCTTGTACACCACATATGTAAGACCAATCCTGGAGTATGCGGCCCCAGCATGGAGCCCGTACCTTGTCAAGCACAAGACGAAGCTGGAAAAAGTCCAAAGGTATGCTACTAGACTAGTCCCAGAACTAAGAGGCATGAGTTATGAGGAAAGGCTGCGGGAAATGCACCTCACGACACTGGAAGACAGAAGAGTAAGGGGGGACATGATCACAACCTACAAAATCCTCAGGGGAATCGACCGGGTAAACAAGGATGAACTATTCAACACTGGTGGGACGCGAACAAGGGGACACAGGTGGAAGCTGAGTACCCAAATGAGCCACAGAGACGTTAGAAAGAACTTTTTCAGTGTCAGCGTAGTTAGTAAATGGAATGCATTAGGAAGTGATGTGGTGGAGGCTGACTCCATACACAGTTTCAAATGTAGATATGATAGAGCCCAATAGGCTCAGGAATCTGTACACCAGTTGATTGACGGTTGAGAGGCGGGACCAAAGAGCCAGAGCTCAACCCCCGCAAGCACAATTAGGTGAGTACAATTAGGTGAGTACACACACACACACACACACACGCACATAATATATATATATATATATATATATATATATATATATATATATATATATATATATATATATATATATATATATATATATATATATATATATATATATATATATATATATATATATATATATATATATATATTAGTATATTTTGGTAGCAGTCTTTCCTGTAGACATATATTATTAAATATGACCGAAAAAGTAAGATTAATAATTCTAATACGAATTTTCTCGATCTTTCTTACGTTTCTTTTCACTGTTGATGGTAACTCAAAGATCAATTCTCCAAAATTCATTTTTATTTCTAGTCTGACGCGACACTTGAGTGCGTTTCGTAAAACTTATTACATTTTCAAAGACTTTAGTTTACAAACACACAACTGAAACTGAATAGAGCTAGAGAGAGAGAGAAGATTAAGCCACCCAAAAGGTGGCTTGGGCATGAATAGCCCATAAGTGGTGGCCCTTTTGAGCCATTTCCAGTATCAATAGATGATACTGGAGATCTGTGGAGGTGCGACTGCACCCTGCGTGACGGGAGATGTCTCCCGTGAGATGATGAATAGAGCTTACACATCTTCGATTTTATATCTACATTTGGGTGAGGTGGATGAGGTGAAAACAAACTTTCAACAATGGGTATTAAATTCAAACACAAGACAGAACACGAAACAATGGGTATTGAATGGAAGTAATTGTAGAAAGCCTATTGGTCCATATTTCTTGATGCTTCTATATTGGAGCGGAGTCTTGAAGTGGGTAGAATATAGTTGTGCATTAATTGGCTGTTGATTGCTGGTGTTGACTTCTTGATGTGTAGTGCCTCGCAGACGTCAAGCCACCTGCTATCGCTGTATCTATCGATGATCTCTGTGTTGTTTGCTAAGATTTCTCTGGTGATGGTTTGTTTGTGGGAAGAGATTATATGTTCCTTAATGGAGCCCTGTTGCTTATGCATCGTTAAACGCCTGGAAAGAGATGTTGTTGTCTTGCCTATATACTGGGTTTTTTGAGGCTTACAGTCCCCAAGAGGGCATTTGAAGGCATAGACGACGTTGGTCTCTTTTAAAGCGTTCTGCTTTGTTTCTGGAGAGTTTCTCATGAGCAGGCTGGCCGTTTTTCTTTTTTTATAGTAAATCGTCAGTTGTATCTTCTGATTTTTGTCTTTAGGGATAACGTTTCTACTGACAATATCTTTCAGGACCCTTTCCTCCGTTTTATGGGCTGTGGAAAAGAAGTTCCTGTAAAATAGTCTAATAGGGGATATAGGTGTTGTGTTAGTTGTCTCTTCAGAGGTTGCATGGCGTTTCACTTTCCTTCTTATAATGTCTTCCACGAAATCATTGGAGAAGCCGTTGTTGACTAGGACCTGCCTAGTGACCTGCTTACCCTACAGAGTTCTTCGTCGACTTGCTTCCATTCTGAGCTGTGGCTGAGGGCACGGTCGACATAAGCGTTAACAACACTCCTCTTGTACCTGTCCGGGCAGTCACTGTTGGCATTCAGGCACATTCCTATGTTTGTTTCCTTAGTGTAGACTGCAGTGTGGAAAACTCCGCTCCTTTCCATGACTGTTACATCTAGAAAGGGCAGCTTCCCATCCTTCTCCATCTCATAAGTGAAACGCAACACAGAATTCTGCTCAAATGCCTCCTTCAGCTCCTGCAGATGTCTGACATCAGGTACCTGTGTAAAAATGTCGTCAACATACCTGCAGTATATGGCCGGTTTCAAGTTCATGTCGACTAAGACTTTTTGCTCGATGGTACCCATGTAGAAGTTTGCAAACAGGACACCTAGGGGAGAACCCATGGCGACCCCATCTACTTGCTTATACATGTGTCCATCCGGGCTCAAGAAGGGTGCCTCTTTAGTACAAGCTTGGAGTAGTTTCCTTAGACTGTTTTCTGGTATGTCAAGAGGAGTACAGGCCGGATCACAGTACACTCTGTCGGCTATCATCCCGATTGTTTCATCCACAGGTACGTTGGTAAACAGAGATTCTACGTCCAACGAGGCTCTTATCCCTGTGGCCCGTGTTCCCCGCAGCAAGTCAACGAATTCCTTTGGAGACTTCAGGCTGAAGGCGCAAGGGACATAAGGAGTCAGCAAGCCGTTGAGTCGTTTCGCCAGTCTGTACGTGGGTGTGGGTATCTGGCTGATGATTGGCCGAAGTGGGTTTCCAGCCTTGTGTGTCTTGACATTTCCATACGCATATCCAGGTTTATATTCCCCAATAATCTTTGGCAGGTGGAGTCCAGATTTCTTGGTGTTCACAGTTTCGATCAATTTGTTGACCTTTGCTTTCAGTTCGGCTGTAGTGTCCTTTGTTACCCTTTGGAATTTAGTTTGGTCAGAGAGTATGAGGTTCATTTTCGCCAGATATTCGTCTTTTTTAAGAATGACGTATATTGGCTACTTGTCACCTCTCCTGACAACTATATCCTTGTTCTCACGAAGGCTCTTAGCTGCCGCTTTGAGCTCGGGGGACAGTATGAAGCCTCACAGGCTTCAGGAAAAAATTAACACGTAATGAATAGAATGACAATGGAGAGTTGAAAACAATGTATAACCACGAAGGAAAATTAAGACAGGAAATTACTTAAGCACTTCCGTGTTAATCAATACATCAACCAAAGTATATTATGACGTGTTGATTATCACGAAAGTGCTTAAGTAATTTCCTGTTTGATTTTTCCTTCGTGGTTATACATTGTTATATGTATATATTTTCAGATTATAATTCGTAATATGTAAATATCTCAAGAGTGATTTAATGTACATTCGTATTTTTTATTTTACAACACATTTTTTCGTACTTTTTATTTTACAACAATAATACAACATAAATAATAATTTTGTTTAGTATTTATTTATAATAGCATTTTATTTTACAAACCCATTGTAATATCTTGTAAACATATAACTATTAATATTATTATTGGTAAATGGTAGAGATAAATAGGCAGGTTTTGGGCAGATCTAGACATGCCGAAAGGCTTTGCGAGTTAGTGGCTTAAAAAGAATGTAAGAACACCAATTTTATGTACTCTCTCGAGAAAATGTATCTTCTTGTATATAAATGAATAAATAAATTCGTTTGTTTAATTCTAATGCTTGTAGGCGAGAACAGTTGTGAACGCCAGCTAATGCACAAGTACATGAGCGCCCAAAATACTTTTACTCAAAAGACATATACAGACAGGCATGTGGCTTCTGACTTCTTTTTTATTGAAAAATATTAAATATTAGGCGCTTACCTATAATAGTTATCATTTTATACAAGTATAACTATCACATAATAAATATAAAAGAAGTTTATCCAAAAACTGACACTAGACTTGTTGTGTTTTGTGCGTTGTATCGTGTTTGTGGGCATTCGGGGTGTGTTGTGTTTACGCTGGCGGGCGGCGTCCTTACGAACTCCGGATTATGTCTATTACATCATTAAACTTCATTTAATAATTATATGCCTGTTAAGTAGAACATTATAATTGTTAGTAGCATTATATTGTCGTTTTAATATGGAACACGTACACATATGCGAAACGTCCAAAGATGGTGTCCGAAGTGGTAAAAATATTAGTGTGCAATGCAGTCAAATACATCTAACATATGCCGCTGATTCAAGTTCAAGTTCAAGTATGTTTATTAAGATAAGCAATAAATACATCTCAAAGGGATAGAGTATCTTAGGCTATTTCTACCCCCCCCCCCCCCTTCTACTTCAAGTCCCTCAAGGGGCACACAAATTCAATGAGTACAAATAGACAAATAACATTACAAGAATCCCATTTAACATTGCAAGTTTATATAGTAAGTACAGCATATAATTGTTACACTCTGGGGGCAAAATTCTTGTAGCTCCTAAGTATACTGTCTATCATACCATTATCACACATCCAAACAATTTGATGTGGTACACTATTTATTTCCTTATTTCTATAGTTTTCAATAAGTTGTCACTCTAATACATAATGTTTTAAGGTGTGGGCGTGCGGTATACTGCATAATTTACACTCCTTATCTTTTTCACTGACATCAACACCGTATTGCCAGATATATTTGTATCCTAATCTTAATCTCATGTAAATTGAATCCTTCCAAGTAGACTTTCCTGTACCATAAGTGAAGGACGAATTTGTATTTATTATTGAATAATTCTTAAGTGTGTTACTACTGTCCACCATTGCCATTCTCTTTATCATTTCTTCACCCTCCTGGACCATCTTGATTCTTGTATTTATTTGTTTCAAGGTTAACTGACATACAACATCAACAAGAGTTTTTTCAGTGGCTCTCTTCGCTATGTCATCAACTACCTCATTCAACAGTATTCCCACATGTGAAGGGATCCACATGAAACTTACTTTATACCCAGTTTTTTCTAGTCTCTTAACATTCTCTCTACACTCTATCACAATATTCTGATATACTGGGCGTCTGCTATTCAAAGACTCTAACGCTCCTCTGCTGTCAATAAAGAAGCAAGCATTTTTACCACATTTGACTACTTCCTGTAATCCTGCTAATACTCCTTGGAGTTCAGCCTGCGTTGAAGAGACATTGTCAGTTAAGCGGCGTCCAATAACAGTATCTACAGTGCCGATGTCAGTGATCAGTGACTCCCTGATCAAGACTCCACATCCTGCCTTCCCATCCCTAGCTACTGACCCATCACAACATATATGTAGAGTGTTTTCTGTAGGCAGTTTTCTAATTAAACAATCATATGTTGCCCTCAGCTCTCCTATTTCATACATACTTTTTTTCTTATGCAAGGGAGTAATTACTACATCTACATTACAATCCTCCCATGGTCGTGTAAATTTTCTCTTGGGCACAGCAATACACTCTGTAATAACATCATACTTTATAACATTATAACATAATTTATTCATATATACTCTCTTCTTCATCATACACTGTTCACTACTTCCCACCTTTTGAACCGAGAGGATTAATTCATTAGCTCCCCCACCTCTCATTAATCTAATGGCAGAGGCTACATTTATCTCTTCAATTCTATCCCCAATACTCTGCAGATTCAACTCCATCCTCATTATCTCAATCATAGCATTTTTTGGGCATCCTAAGATAATTCTCATGGCTTCATTTTGTACCTTCTCCAACTTGCCCATCCTACCTTTACCAAAACAAGAAATGACAGGTGCAGCATAATCAATAAGAGATCTTACAGTACTCAAGTATATCATTCGTAGCACAGGGACTCCCACTCCCTTTCCACAGCATGCCAAGGCCTTCAGAGGTTGTAATCTCTTCCGACATTGACCCAACAGTCTGTTCATCTCAGCTTCGAAACTCTCATGGGTATATCCAACATATATGCCTAAATATTTATATATATTAACTCTATATTTTTACCGATTATTTTCAATACAATAGGGCTCCGACTTCTACATTCAAACTTAGTTTTGTTTTCATTAACCACCAGTCCCATATGGTGATACAGGTTTCCGAAATTGTCCAACACTGTTTGAACCTTTCAAATATCTTTGCCCTGAAACAAAATATCATCGGCATATATGATCGGAGTTACCCCATTTGAGTATCTCTCAGATGCTATCTTATTCATTAGTACATTAAACAGGGTGGGACTGAACACTCCTCCCTGAGGTGTGCCGAGTTCAAAAGACCTCACACCTGACATACAACCTTGATACCACACCTGAGCCTTCCTTTCGTAAAGATAATCCCCTATCCAGCGCAATAATTTCCCTTTAACACCAAGACTAGCTAATTCATATAAAATAACCTCTTTGTTGGCTTTATCAAAATAGCTCCTTGTAAATCAATGAAAATTCTATAATAATCATTTTCATTAGCTAGACATTTAATAATACAATCAGAGGTACTTTTTCCTTTGAGGAACCCGAACAAATTACTAGACAGCTGATCACCTATTATATATAAAAGTCTATTTAAAATGATCCTCTCCATCATTTTACAAAAACACGAGGTTAAAAACACAGGTCTGTACTGCAACCCGTTCTCGCAAATTTAATAAGTCAATATTGACTTATTAAATATGTGCATAGGTGACATACTTAACATAATAGTTTCCCTTGAAAAGCTTTATAGAAAACACCGACCTTACCTAACCTGCTTAGTATGTTAAGATAAGCATCTTATTGCTTCGTAATTACAATTATTACCTAACCTATACCTATAATAGGTTAAGTAACAATTGTAATTACGAAGCTATAAGATGCTTATTTTAAAATACTAAGTAGGTTAGGTAAGGTCGGTGTTTTCTATGAAGCTTTTCAAGGGAAACTATTATGTTTAGTATGTCACCTATGCACGCAACTAATAAGTCAATATTGACTTATTAAATTTGCGAGAACGGGTTGTGTACTCTCCATTGGCTTTAGGGATAGGGATGATCATAGCTTTTTTCCATTTACTGGGAATGCTGCCCTCTTTATAACTAATATTAAAGAGATCTAAAAGTGGGCTTTTCGTCATAATGGCAAGTTCATTAAGTATTTCATAAGTTACTCCATCCTCCCCAGGTGCGGTAGATTTCCCAACTTTAATCGCCGTTATTAGTTCTTCTCTGGTAATACCTGTGCAAGTGACATCACCACTGTTACCTGCTATAAGTATAAAATCCTTTCTTAAGTCTTTCCAAGAATCTAATGACTCTCTCGTTACAGCGGGTAATGAACTAAGTTTGGCAGCTTCCGCCCATTTATTTACGAGCCCATTTGCAATTCCTTGCGGGTCTGGATGTGCAACAAAATTATGCTTTTTACCCCTTATTTTATTTACGTCTTGCCAGATTTCCTTCAAGTTTCTGTTACTCCCAACTTTCTCTGCAAATTCCTGCCAATACTTGCTCCTAATTTCCTTTCTCTTCTCACCACACAGCCTAGCAACTGCCAGTAAAGCATTCTTCCCTTCCTCAGTCCTACCAAAATGTTTCTGCCGAAACTGGCTTATAAGTATCATACCAAGACTTAATATGGCCAACAAGACCCCTTAATTCTCCCTCAGTAAACTTTAACCTTTTCCTCTGAAAGCAAGCATGCTTTTTATCTAGTTTAAGCTGTATTTGTAATGCAAAATGACCACTTAGCATTTCATCCACAGTAAGACAATTCCCCTCTATGCCCTCAGCATTTATTAAACAAGCATAATCTAATGCTTCAAGCATAATCTAAAGCATCTCCTCCCAACACCTCAAACCAATCCTATTTGCTGACGACACAACCTTCATTTACTCCAGTCCTGATCCCCTTGCTCTAAATGCCACAGTAAATACTGAGCTAAATAAAGTCCATCTGTGGCTAAATGCCAACAAACTCACCCTTAACATTGACAAAACTTTCTATATTCTGTTTGGCAATAAATCCTCTAATCAAATAAATCTCAAAATAAACAATACCCAAATTTGTAACAAATTAGATGGCAAATTCCTTGGCATTCTCATTGACCACAAGCTGAATTTCCAGGGACACATTCTAAACATATCTAAAAAAGTTTCAAAAACTATGGGCATTCTTTCTAAGATCAGATATTATGTACCACGCCCTGCCCTGGTGACTCTCTATTACTCCCTTATCTATCCATATCTCAACTATGGTATTTGTGCTTGGGGCTCTACTACCCAAAATCATTTACGTCCTCTAATTACTCAACACAAAGCTGCTATTAGGACAATATCCAATTCTGGCCCCAGACATCACTCGGTACCCCTATTCAAATCCCTGAATATGTTAGACATTAAGTCACTGCACATTCTCTCATGTGTACTATACATATACAAAACGCTAAATTGTAATGCCAATCCTGATCTCAAAAGCTTCATAGAAGGTTGTAACAGAACCCATGAGCACCACACCAGAAATAAATACAGTTTTGATATTCCTAGAGTACGACTTAATCAAACCAGAAATGCTCTACAAATCAAGGGGCCCAGAATGTGGAATGACCTTCCCAACCATGTTAAAGACAGTACCTCTCTCAACCAGTTTAAGATAAAAACTAAACACTACCTAATAAATTCCCTGTAACCTACCTCACTCCTCTATTGTCAACCCATGTCCGTTATTTTCTTTTTTTTTTTTTGATCAACACTGTTTGTCAACCTATTGTATTTGTGCTGCTTTTTCAGTCATGTTCCCCCTTTTTTTTTATCTTTATTTGTATTTGTTCTCAACACTTTTTATTCTTTATGCTCAATTAGTATTAAGTTCTAGATATTAATGTTTTTCTTGCCCGAAACGCATTGCGTAATAGTGGCTTTAGGCATTGTATGTACTAGCTCTATCTATATATCAATCCATTAATGTAACATCACTTGTATGTATATACCTTACCTGAATAAACATCTGAATCTGAATCTGAATCTAATCTCCTTCCCCTCAAATGAGTAGGAGAGGGCTCGCCCAGCAGTTGAACATCTTCATGTTCCTGCAAAAACTGGTACCATCTGCAACCATTCCTATGTGCTTTACCCCTTGATCCTAAAGCTGGGTGTCTGGCATTAAAATCCCCTACCACAAGTGTATCTTCAGAAAAGAAGGAATCTGGCAAGTATCTTAAATCAAGGGAGCTATCAGAGATGTATAGATTAATGAAATTTAATTCTCGGTCCTTTAATTGTATCCGCAAGCTAATACTTTCAATACCTCTATATCTCTGAGGGATTCCAGTTATCTCGGCAGGTATGGTACTTTTGCCATAACCTGAGACCCCCCTAGTTCCTCCATCAGCATATAAGTAAAAACCTCTATAGCCATTTAGCCTCAGAATGCTACCATCCCTATCCCCAGTTTCCTGGAGTGCTACTATGTCAATATTCTCTCTAAGAGTATAATAGTGTACATCCACCGCTCTAGTTTTTAATCCATTAACATTCCAAGATAATATTCTCAATTTATTTTCATCCATGATGAATAATAAAACTACCTTTGCCCTGTCCGTCACATTCCATGAGATACGAGAGTACCTTAGAAACTTCCTTCCAATCCGTAACATTTTTTCTTTCTCCTCACTTTCACAACTACTACTAACATCGAAGGTAATATTATTCATATCTATTTTCTTTGTTATTTCTGTAACCCGTTTTACTTTAACCTTTCTTTCAACATTTGTCACAACAGGAGGTTGAACACCGCTAACACTACTAGAAAATGTATTCTCCTGACTATCCTCTATCATCGTTACCTCATGCACATCATTACGTTCTTCTACGCACGTTTCACTTTCCATTTCACGTCCCGTTTTACTTTCAATTACACGTCCTGTTTCACCACCATCTTCACCCCGTCTACCTTCCATAGCCAATTTTTCCAATGCCTCAATCCTCTTATCTAGTTTTTTTAGATACTCCAAAATTTGATTACCAACCTCAGAGGTGACCATATTGTCCTGAACCTTGTCGTCACAAGGTTTCAGTTTTTCCACTGCATGATGTACTTTCCCTAAGCTCGACTTTACTTTCTCCGTCCCTTTTTCCCACACATTGATCATAGGGGCTGCCGTTGGCTTCCAACTGTTTCCTCCATGTTCCTCTTGCACAATCTTTCCTTACTGCGAGGATACGTCTATCCTGCTTGTAGGACCCGTTCTAGTCTCTTTCAGATTTTTTTATTTTATTTTTATTTTATTTATATATATACAAGAAGGTACATTGGGTTTGAGAGAATACATTGGATAGTACAGTATTTACATTCTTGTAAAGCCACTAGTACGCGCAGCGTTTCGGGCAGGTCCTTAATCTAGCAGATAATTTTAAGTAGGTAATTTCAATCAGAATTGATAAATGAAAGATACATTACAAGAGAAAAAGATGAGGCTTCATGGGGCATAGAGAGGAACCAGCATTGTGGCTGCCTCGACAGTTGCAACAAAATGGGATTGATTGATTGATTGATAAAGATTAAGCCACCCAAGAGGTGGCACGGGCATGAATAGCCCGTAAGTGGTACAATTTTTTTTTCTCAGTATTCTGAGGTTGCATTTAACCATCAAGCTGTTATCGCGGGGGAGGATACTGCTTCACAGTCTTCATGAGGGTGCCCTGCTGCTGGACACCTTTGTTGACCAGGAGAGTGGCTGTGTTGATGGCTATAGGGTGCCCACTGCATGATTCAGGAACTCTTAAAGCTCTTCTAAGGTCATTGGTTGCTTCACATTCCAGAAGATAGTGAAGTAATGGCTTTTCTGTGACAGTTTGGCAGAAGATGCACTCTCTCTGTCGGGGTTCACCAATCTCCCAGTTGCATCTGTAACCTAGACGTAGTCTATATAGCCTAACTGCTATTTCCCTGTGGATTCCTTTTGGGATATTTAACCTTTCTAATTTGGTTGCCTGAAGATACCATGTTGCAGATGGCAAAATGGGATGATTTTTTCACTTCTTTCAATCTTGACTCTACACTCTCGCGAGTCGTGTTTTTTCCCACAATACCGACACCTGGGGTCAAACTGGCATTTCCATGCCATATGTCCCTAATGTGAACACTTCATGCACAGTATGGGCTCCTCAACGTATTTCGCAACGTTCCTATAGCCTAGTCCTTGCACAAAAATTTTCTCCGGCGCCTCACCCTTTACGAAGGCAACAACCTGGCTTTGTTTGTCACCACGAACGCTGTTCCTCTTTGCCCAGACAACATTATCATTGTTAAGAAGAACACAGGCTAGTGCGAAAATTGGAGATGCAGGCTGGAGTGAGAGGGAAGGTACTCCGGTGGATAGAGGAGTACCTAAGCAACAGGAGACAACGAGTCTGTGTGAGGGGTGAGGTCTCAGATTGGCGAGACGTCACAAGTGGAGTCCCGCAGGGGTCAGTCCTTGGACCTATACTGTTTCTGGTATATGTAAACCCAGCAAACATTTTCATGTTTTTAAAACATCCTAAAAACGACATTTCATTGTTTTCAGCACGTTTATAATTACGTTTAGAAATGGTTTTTTGAGAACTTTTATATTCAACCTTAGAACGTAAATAATTAACATTTCTAAAAACTTTTTTATAATCTTTTAATTACCTACATTAAAACGTTTAGGGTAAATTAGGGTATAATAATTTTTTAATTCATATCTGAAATAGAAAGGGAGAGAAAGAAAGACATATCTGAGAAAGAAATGGACATCCTATATATGTATGTGTAAATTACAAATAAATAGGGTACAAAAAGAGAATTAAAATATTATATTTATTTAATTAAGAATGAGTAATACAACAAAATATATGTAATAGCTCGAAATATATAGACTATATCTATAACAGAATATAAAAGTAAAAATTTAAAAATCTATAAAAATCTATATATGCAATATGTGAACACAATAGATTTTGTGATCAAGCAGCCTGTGATTCATGTCATGCTGAGATCAGTCTGACGTTACAAGCAGTTATTGTTACTTAAAACTAAAACAAGTAAAATTTTCCGAGTATACATATAACACTATAGTTTTTCTATGACTAATAATAAAAATCTATTAATCAAAAGTTTAGGACTAATTAACTAAAAATGAAAATCTACAAGTGAATGTAAACACAGTCAAGTATAATATTCATGTAGAAAGAGAAAGAAAAAGAGAGAGAGAAGGAAAGAAAGAGAAAGAAAGAAAGGGAGAAAGAGAGAGAAAGAAAAGAAAAAACAGTCATGTATAATATTCATATTAGCACCATGCAATATAACTTAGATTAAGTAAAAATCTCAGACATTTTTAAATCAAATGAAATATGAGAGCCAGAGAGAGAGAGCGAGAGCCAGAGAAAGAGAGAGCCAGAGAGAGAGCGTGAGCCAGAGCCAGAGAGAGAGAGAGCCAGAGCCAGAGAGAGAGAGCCAGAGCCAGAGAGAGAGAGCCAGAGCCAGAGAGAGAG